>NC_136811.1:51911238-52148738 GCF_951216825.1 Electrona antarctica | reverse complement strand
GTACACCAACTCTGTTATAGGCCTACACAGCAGGGGTGAAGTACACCAACTCTGTTATAGGCCTACAGCAGGGGTGAAGTACACCAACTCTGTTATAGGCCTACAGCAGGGGTGAAGTACACCAACTCTGTTACAGGCCTACAGCAGGGGTGAAGTACACCACCTCTGTTATAGGCCTACAGCAGGGGTGAAGTACACCAACTCTGTTATAGGCCTACAGCAGGGTGAAGTACACCAACTCTGTTATAGGCCTACACAGCAGGGGTGAAGTACACCAACTCTGTTACAGGCCTAAAGCAGGGGTGAAGTACACCAACTCTGTTATAGGCCTAAAGCAGGGGTGAAGTACACCAACTCTGTTATAGGCCTAAAGCAGGGGTGAAGTACACCAACTCTGTTATAGGCCTAAAGCAGGGGTGAAGTACACCAACTCTGTTATAGGCCTAAAGCAGGGGTGAAGTACACCAACTCTGTTATAGGCCTAAAGCAGGGGTGAAGTACACCAACTCTGTTATAGGCCTAAAGCAGGGGTGAAGTACACCAACTCTGGTATAGGCCTACAGCAGGGGTGAAGTACACCAACTCTGTTATAGGCCTAAAGCAGGGGTGAAGTACACCAACTCTGTTATAGGCCTACAGCAGGGGTTAAGTACACCAACTCTGGTATAGGCCTACAGCAGGGGTGAAGTACACCAACTCTGTTATAGGCCTACAGCAGGGGTGAAGTACACCAACTCTGTTACAGGCCTACAGCAGGGGTGAAGTACACCAACTCTGTTATAGGCCTACAGCAGGGGTGAAGTACACCACCTCTGTTATAGGCCTACAGCAGGGGTGAAGTACACCAACTCTGTTATAGTCCTACAGCAGGGGTGAAGTACACCAACTCTGTTATAGGCCTACAGCAGGGGTGAAGTACACCAACTCTGTTATAGGCCTACACAGCAGGGGTGAAGTACACCAACTCTGTTACAGGCCTACAGCAGGGGTGAAGTACACCAACTCTGTTATAGGCCTACAGCAGGGGTGAAGTACACCAACTCTGTTATAGGCCTACAGCAGGGGTGAAGTACACCAACTCTGTTATAGGCCTACACAGCAGGGGTGAAGTACACCAACTCTGTTATAGGCCTACAGCAGGGGTGAAGTACACCAACTCTGTTATAGGCCTACAGCAGGGATGAAGTACACCAACTCTGTTATAGGCCTACAGCAGGGGTGAAGTACACCAACTCTGTTATAGGCCTACACAGCAGGGGTGAAGTACACCAACTCTGTTATAGGCCTACAGCAGGGGTGAAGTACACCAACTCTGTTATAGGCCTACAGCAGGGGTGAAGTACACCAACTCTGTTACAGGCCTACAGCAGGGGTGAAGTACACCACCTCTGTTATAGGCCTACAGCAGGGGTGAAGTACACCAACTCTGTTATAGGCCTACAGCAGGGTGAAGTACACCAACTCTGTTATAGGCCTACACAGCAGGGGTGAAGTACACCAACTCTGTTACAGGCCTACACAGCAGGGGTGAAGTACACCAACTCTGTTACAGGCCTACAGCAGGGGTGAAGTACACCAACTCTGTTATAGGCCTACAGCAGGGATGAAGTACACCAACTCTGTTATAGGCCTACAGCAGGGGTGAAGTACACCAACTCTGTTATAGGCCTACACAGCAGGGGTGAAGTACACCAACTCTGTTATAGGCCTACGGCAGGGGTGAAGTACACCAACTCTGTTATAGGCCTACAGCAGGGGTGAAGTACACCAACTCTGTTACAGGCCTACAGCAGGGGTGAAGTACACCACCTCTGTTATAGGCCTACAGCAGGGGTGAAGTACACCAACTCTGTTATAGGCCTACAGCAGGGTGAAGTACACCAACTCTGTTATAGGCCTACACAGCAGGGGTGAAGTACACCAACTCTGTTACAGGCCTAAAGCAGGGGTGAAGTACACCAACTCTGTTATAGGCCTAAAGCAGGGGTGAAGTACACCAACTCTGTTATAGGCCTAAAGCAGGGGTGAAGTACACCAACTCTGTTATAGGCCTAAAGCAGGGGTGAAGTACACCAACTCTGTTATAGGCCTAAAGCAGGGGTGAAGTACACCAACTCTGGTATAGGCCTACAGCAGGGGTGAAGTACACCAACTCTGTTATAGGCCTAAAGCAGGGGTGAAGTACACCAACTCTGTTATAGGCCTACAGCAGGGGTTAAGTACACCAACTCTGGTATAGGCCTACAGCAGGGGTGAAGTACACCAACTCTGTTATAGGCCTACAGCAGGGGTGAAGTACACCAACTCTGTTACAGGCCTACAGCAGGGGTGAAGTACACCAACTCTGTTATAGGCCTACAGCAGGGGTGAAGTACACCACCTCTGTTATAGGCCTACAGCAGGGGTGAAGTACACCAACTCTGTTATAGTCCTACAGCAGGGGTGAAGTACACCAACTCTGTTATAGGCCTACAGCAGGGGTGAAGTACACCAACTCTGTTATAGGCCTACACAGCAGGGGTGAAGTACACCAACTCTGTTACAGGCCTACAGCAGGGGTGAAGTACACCAACTCTGTTATAGGCCTACAGCAGGGGTGAAGTACACCAACTCTGTTATAGGCCTACAGCAGGGGTGAAGTACACCAACTCTGTTATAGGCCTACACAGCAGGGGTGAAGTACACCAACTCTGTTATAGGCCTACAGCAGGGGTGAAGTACACCAACTCTGTTATAGGCCTACAGCAGGGGTGAAGTACACCAACTCTGTTACAGGCCTACAGCAGGGGTGAAGTACACCAACTCTGTTATAGGCCTACAGCAGGGGTGAAGTACACCAACTCTGTTATAGGCCTACAGCAGGGGTGAAGTACACCAACTCTGTTATAGGCCTACAGCAGGGGTGAAGTACACCAACTCTGTTACAGGCCTACAGCAGGGGTGAAGTACACCAACTCTGTTATAGGCCTACAGCAGGGGTGAAGTACACCAACTCTGTTATAGGCCTACAGCAGGGGTGAAGTACACCAACTCTGTTATAGGCCTACAGCAGGGGTGAAGTACACCAACTCTGTTATAGGCCTACACAGCAGGGGTGAAGTACACCAACTCTGTTATAGGCCTACACAGCAGGGGTGAAGTACACCAACTCTGTTATAGGTCTACAGCAGGGGTGAAGTACACCAACTCTGTTATAGGCCTACAGCAGGGGTGAAGTACACCAACTCTGTTATAGGCCTACAGCAGGGGTGAAGTACACCAACTCTGTTATAGGCCTACACAGCAGGGGTGAAGTACACCAACTCTGTTACAGGCCTACAGCAGGGGTGAAGTACACCAACTCTGTTATAGGCCTACAGCAGGGGTGAAGTACACTCACTGTTACAGGCCTACAGCAGGGGTGAAGTACACCAACTCTGGTATAGGCCTACAGCAGGGGTGAAGTACACCAACTCTGTTATAGGCCTACACAGCAGGGGTGAAGTACACCAACTCTGTTACAGGCCTACAGCAGGGGTGAAGTACACCAACTCTGTTACAGGCCTACAGCAGGGGTGAAGTACACCAACTCTGTTACAGGCCTACAGCAGGGGTGAAGTACACCACCTCTGATATAGGTCTACACAGCAGGGGTGAAGTACACCAACTCTGTTATAGGCCTACACAGCAGGGGTGAAGTACACCAACTCTGTTACAGGCCTACAGCAGGGGTGAAGTACACCAACTCTGTTATAGGCCTATAGCAGGGGTGAAGTACACCAACTCTGTTAAAGGCCTACACAGCAGGGGTGAAGTACACCAACTCTGTTATAGGCCTACAGCAGGGGTGAAGTACACCAACTCTGTTTTAGGCCTACACAGCAGGGGTGAAGTACACCAACTCTGTTATAGGCCTACACAGCAGGGGTGAAGTACACCAACTCTGTTATAGGCCTACACAGCAGGGGTGAAGTACACCAACTCTGTAATAGGTCTACACAGCAGGGGTGAAGTACACCAACACTGTTACAGGCCTACAGCAGGGGTGAAGTACACCAACTCTGTTATAGGCCTACAGCAGGGGTGAAGTACACCAACTCTGTTACAGGCCTACAGCAGGGGTGAAGTACACCAACTCTGTTATAGGCCTACACAGCAGGGGTGAAGTACACCACCTCTGTTACAGGCCTACACAGCAGGGGTGAAGTACACCAACTCTGTTATAGGCCTACACAGCAGGGGTGAAGTACACCAACTCTGTTATAGGCCTACACAGCAGGGGTGAAGTACACCAACTCTGTTACAGGCCTACAGCAGGGGTGAAGTACACCAACTCTGATATAGGTCTACACAGCAGGGGTGAAGTACACCAACTCTGTTATAGGCATACAGCAGGGGTGAAGTACACCAACTCTGTTATAGGCCTACAGCAGGGGTGAAGTACACCAACTCTGATATAGGTCTACACAGCAGGGGTGAAGTACACCAACTCTGTTATAGGCCTACAGCAGGTGTGAAGTACACCAACTCTGTTACAGGCCTACAGCAGGGGTGAAGTACACCAACTCTGATATAGGTCTACACAGCAGGGGTGAAGTACACCAACTCTGTTATAGGCCTACACAGCAGGGGTGAAGTACACCAACTCTGTTATAGGCCTACACAGCAGGGGTGAAGTACACCAACTCTGTTACAGGCCTAAAGCAGGGGTGAAGTACACCAACTCTGATATAGGTCTACACAGCAGGGGTGAAGTACACCAACTCTGTTATAGGCCTACAGCAGGGGTGAAGTACACCAACTCTGTTATAGGCCTACAGCAGGGGTGAAGTACACCAACTCTGATATAGGTCTACACAGCAGGGGTGAAGTACACCAACTCTGTTATAGGCCTACAGCAGGTGTGAAGTACACCAACTCTGTTACAGGCCTACAGCAGGGGTGAAGTACACCAACTCTGATATAGGTCTACACAGCAGGGGTGAAGTACACCAACTCTGTTACAGGCCTACAGCAGGGGGGAAGTACACCAACTCTGTTACAGGCCTACAGCAGGGGTTAAGTACACCAACTCTGTTACAGGCCTACAGCAGGGGTGAAATACACCAACTCTGTTATAGGCCTACAGCAGGGGTGAAGTACACCAACTCTGATATAGGCCTACAGCAGGGGTGAAGTACACCAACTCTGTTATAGGCCTACAGCAGGGGTGAAGTACACCAACTCTGATATAGGCCTACAGCAGGGGTGAAGTACACCAACTCTGTTATAGGCCTACAGCAGGGGTGAAGTACACCAACTCTGTTATATGCCTACACAGCAGGGGTGAAGTACACCAACTCTGTTATAGGCCTACACAGCAGGGGTGAAGTACACCAACTCTGTTATAGGCCTACACAGCAGGGGTGAAGTACACCAACTCTGTTATAGGCCTACAGCAGGGGTGAAGTACACCAACTCTGTTATAGGCCTACAGCAGGGGTGAAGTACACCAACTCTGTTATAGGCCTACAGCAGGGGTGAAGTACACCAACTCTGTTATAGGCCTACAGCAGGGGTGAAGTACACCAACTCTGTTATAGGCCTACACAGCAGGGGTGAATTACACCAACTCTGTTATAGGCCTACACAGCAGGGATGAAGTACACCAACTCTGTTATAGGCCTACAGCAGGGGTGAAGTACACCAACTCTGTTATAGGCCTACACAGCAGGGATGAAGTACACCAACTCTGTTACAGGCCTACAGCAGGGGTGAAGTACACAAACTCTGTTATAGGCCTACAGCAGGGGTGAAGTACACCAACTCTGTTATAGGCCTACAGCAGGGGTGAAGTACACCAACTCTGTTATAGGCCTACAGCAGGGGTGAAGTACACCAACTCTGTTATAGGCCTACACAGCAGGGGTGAAGTACACCAACTCTGTTATAGGCCTACACAGCAGGGATGAAGTACACCAACTCTGTTATAGGCCTACAGCAGGGGTGAAGTACACCAACTCTGTTATAGGCCTACACAGCAGGGATGAAGTACACCAACTCTGTTACAGGCCTACAGCAGGGGTGAAGTACACCAACTCTGTTATAGGCCTACAGCAGGGGTGAAGTACACCAACTCTGTTATAGGCCTACAGCAGGGGTGAAGTACACCAACTCTGTTATAGGCCTACACAGCAGGGGTGAAGTACACCAACTCTGTTATAGGCCTACAGCAGGGGTGAAGTACACCAACTCTGTTATAGGCCTACAGCAGGGGTGAAGTACACCAACTCTGTTATAGGCCTACAGCAGGGGTGAAGTACACCAACTCTGTTACAGGCCTACAAAGCAGGGGTGAAGTACACCAACTCTGTTATAGGCCTACACAGCAGGGGTGAAGTACACCAACTCTGTTATAGGCCTACACAGCAGGGGTGAAGTACACCAACTCTGTTATAGGCCTACACAGCAGGGGTGAAGTACACCAACTCTGTTATAGGCCTACACAGCAGGGGTGAAGTACACCAACTCTGTTATAGGCCTACACAGCAGGGGTGAAGTACACCAACTCTGTTATAGGCCTACACAGCAGGGGTGAAGTACACCAACTCTGTTATAGGCCTACACAGCAGGGGTGAAGTACACCAACTCTGTTATAGGCCTACACAGCAGGGGTGAAGTACACCAACTCTGTTATAGGCCTACAGCAGGGGTGAAGTACACCAACTCTGTTATAGGCCTACACAGCAGGGGTGAAGTACACCAACTCTGTTATAGGCCTACAGCAGGGGTGAAGTACACCAACTCTGTTATAGGCCTACAGCAGGGGTGAAGTACACCAACTCTGTTATAGGCCTACACAGCAGGGGTGAAGTACACCAACTCTGTTATAGGCCTACAGCAGGGGTGAAGTACACCAACTCTGTTATAGGCCTACACAGCAGGGGTGAAGTACACCACCTCTGTTATAGGCCTACACAGCAGGGGTGAAGTACACCACCTCTGTTATAGGCCTACACAGCAGGGGTGAAGTACACCAACTCTGTTATAGGCCTACAGCAGGGGTGAAGTACACCAACTCTGTTATAGGCCTATACACAGCAGGGGTGAAGTACACCAACTCTGTTATAGGCCTACACAGCAGGGGTGAAGTACACCAACTCTGTTATAGGCCTATACACAGCAGGGGTGAAGTACACCAACTCTGTTATAGGCCTACACAGCAGGGGTGAAGTACACCAACTCTGTTATAGGCCTACACAGCAGGGGTGAAGTACACCAACTCTGTTATAGGCCTACACAGCAGGGGTGAAGTACACCAACTCTGTTACAGGCCTACACAGCAGGGGTGAAGTACACCAACTCTGTTATAGGCCTACACAGCAGGGGTGAAGTACACCAACTCTGTTATAGGCCTACACAGCAGGGGTGAAGTACACCAACTCTGTTACAGGCCTACACAGCAGGGGTGAAGTACACCAACTCTGTTATAGGCCTACACAGCAGGGGTGAAGTACACCAACTCTGTTATAGGCCTACACAGCAGGGGTGAAGTACACCAACTCTGTTATAGGCCTACACAGCAGGGGTGAAGTACACCAACTCTGTTATAGGCCTACACAGCAGGGGTGCCCACACTATTTTGACTTGAGAGCTACTTTCAAAATGACCGGCTCAACAAGACCTACGCACCAAAATAAATATTATCCCATTGCTGAAAATACTTAAAACATGTACCTGAGGGGGGTTTGAAAGAGCGGCAATGGCATTACATATAAGACAAACAAAACACAATTGGAATGGGAAATAGAACGGGGGGAATGGAATTGGAAGGGTTTTCTTGTGTATGAAGTGGCAGATGCCAAAACTATAGTTTTAAATGATTAAATTATATATACAGCCCTTGTGATCTACCTAGGAGCCTTTTCAGACGAGCATGCAGCGACTGACATGCCTAGTAATTAATTTTCAATGAGAGGCGTGCGTTTATTTACGTGGGCGCGGTACTGTGAAATTGTCCCGTGCGCACACTCCCGCGACTGACTAGACCTGGATTGTGTTGAGATGATTTTTATTTTTTCATGAGCAGGCCTGGAGCAGAGCTGTCATTGAGCTGTCTCGATCGCACTGCTGGTATGAAATGCTGGCCTTGGGTGCAGCTTTCACTAGCTGGAGTTGGTTGGCCTTGACGTGTCGGGACAGCTTGTACACGACCCAAAACCTGTCTGGTCTCACGTGTACGCACGGTATGAGACTGTAATCCATTGCCTGTAGACAATAGTTTAGGGGAAGGGGACTAACAAACCGATTCCAAACACACCGAAAGCCAGAAATGTTGGAAGGTTGGGCTTGGGGTTATATAGCAACCCCAACTCGTAAAACCTATACATGCTATACAGAAAACGCAAGAACACTACCCCAGGAAGTGCCTAGTCGGAAGACTGGTGATTGCTCCACCTAGGATCCTACAGGAATAAAGTACGTCAAAAAATATGCAAATCTTTCCCCCTAAGATACAGTTTTTCAAGGAGGAAGACTCAGTTTCCATTAGAACAGACTGAAAATATCTATACTTGACATTTAACCCCTTGAATCCCAGCAGCATCCCTATATTCTGGTGGGAACATTCAGTAAAAACATTACGTTGTGAGCTTGTAGATCTACTTTTGGTGAAGAGAGCATGAAAGAACTCATGAAGTACATACAGTGCAGCAGCCAGGTCTGTTTTACTAAGAATAGAGGGTCTAAAAGTGGTTTAACTTTAACTGAAGTGATGTTGATAAATTCCAAATATTATCAAAGTATTCTGCGGCAGCGCTGTGGACTTGCGTCACACTCACAACACCCTAGGGTGTCATGAAGCTTGTTTTAAGACATCGTTGTTCTCTTAAAGTTTATCGTCACATCACAAGTTTACGCATGAAAAAAAGGCATGTGTGTGCGTGCGTGTGCGCGTGCATGTGCGCGTGCGTGCGTGCGTGTGTGCATGCGTGCATGCGTGCGTGCGTGCGTGCGTGTGTGAAACTATAATGAGTCCTGCTCCATTGCGGCCTGGAGGAACGGTGCGCATGAGATTATATGAATTCACAAAAATGATACGGTGCAACAATGTGAGAGATGCTCTCTGGGAACCGAATGCCTTCTCGGCCTGCTGGCTGCGTGCACCAGAAATACGACTCTGATCTGTGACGTAGGTTGTGAGGTAATTAGCCACAGACACATATTAGGTGCACAAAAAAAAGAAAAAAAGACTTCTTTATTTATTCGCCTGACAACGTTTGGGTCCCGTGGATCTTCATCTTCATCAGGTCAACGGCCAAATGTCTTCGCTGTAATTTAATTTGAAGCGATCCGCACTCATCTGCTCCAATGTGATTTATTGACAGCGTTTCGAGCCAAAGGCACGTTAACGAGCCGATGAAGAGCCTTGGCTTGAAATGTCAATAAATTACATTGGAGCAGATGAGCGTGCAGATGGGTTTATTCTTCTCCTGTGGTCAGACTCATAACTGATTTCCATATAGGATGAAAGGTCACATGGACGTAGGGTGACCAGATGTCCCCCTTGGCTTTGCGTGGGACAGTCCCTCATTTCCAGGACTTTTCAGGCGTCTCACAAATTGAGACCCTGTCCCACATCGGGACAGGGAGGCATTAGTGTTCAAATGTGTCCCAAATAGTTCGTTTTCTGTTGTAAAGCTCTCTCGTTGTCTCTTTAGTTAGTTTTCTGTTGTAAAGCTCTCTCGTTGTCTCTTTAGTTAGTTTTCTGTTGTAAAGCTCTCTCGTTGTCTCTTTAGTTAGTTTTCTGTTGTAAAGCTCTCTCGTTGTCTCGTTTAGTTAGTTTTCTGTTGTAAAGCTCTCTCGTTGTCTCTTTAGTTAGTTTTCTGTTGTAAAGCTCTCTCGTTGTCTCGTTTAGTTAGTTTTCTGTTGTAAAGCTCTCTCGTTGTCTCGTTTAGTTTTCTGTTGTAAAGCTCTCTCGTTGTCTCTTTAGTTAGTTTTCTGTTGTAAAGCTCTCTCGTTGTCTCTTTAGTTAGTTTTCTGTTGTAAAGCTCTCTCGTTGTCTCGTTTAGTTAGTTTTCTGTTGTAAAGCTCTCTCGTTGTCTCTTTAGTTAGTTTTCTGTTGTAAAGCTCTCTCGTTGTCTCTTTAGTTAGTTTTCTGTTGTAAAGCTCTCTCGTTGTCTCGTTTAGTTAGTTTTCTGTTGTAAAGCTCTCTCGTTGTCTCGTTTAGTTAGTTTTCTGTTGTAAAGCTCTCTCGTTGTCTCTTTAGTTAGTTTTCTGTTGTAAAGCTCTCTCGTTGTCTCGTTTAGTTTTCTGTTGTGAAGCTCTCTTGTTGTCTCGTTTAGTTTTCTGTTGTAAAGCTCTCTCGTTGTCTCTTTAGTTAGTTTTCTGTTGTAAAGCTCTCTCGTTGTCTCGTTTAGTTAGTTTTCTGTTGTAAAGCTCTCTCGTTGTCTCGTTTAGTTTTCTGTTGTAAAGCTCTCTCGTTGTCTCTTTAGTTAGTTTTCTGTTGTAAAGCTCTCTCGTTGTCTCTTTAGTTAGTTTTCTGTTGTAAAGCTCTCTCGTTGTCTCGTTTAGTTTTCTGTTGTAAAGCTCTCTCGTTGTCTCTTTAGTTAGTTTTCTGTTGTAAAGCTCTCTCGTTGTCTCGTTTAGTTAGTTTTCTGTTGTAAAGCTCTCTCGTTGTCTCTTTAGTTAGTTTTCTGTTGTAAAGCTCTCTCGTTGTCTCTTTAGTTAGTTTTCTGTTGTAAAGCTCTCTCGTTGTCTCGTTTAGTTAGTTTTCTGTTGTAAAGCTCTCTCGTTGTCTCGTTTAGTTAGTTTTCTGTTGTAAAGCTCTCTCGTTGTCTCGTTTAGTTAGTTTTCTGTTGTAAAGCTCTCTCATTGTCTCGTTTAGTTAGTTTTCTGTTGTAAAGCTCTCTCGTTGTCTCGTTTAGTTAGTTTTCTGTTGTAAAGCTCTCTCGTTGTCTCGTTTAGTTAGTTTTCTGTTGTAAAGCTCTCTCATTGTCTCGTTTAGTTAGTTTTCTGTTGTAAAGCTCTCTCGTTGTCTCGTTTAGTTAGTTTTCTGTTGTAAAGCTCTCTCGTTGTCTCGTTTAGTTAGTTTTCTGTTGTAAAGCTCTCTCGTTGTCTCGTTTAGTTAGTTTTCTGTTGTAAAGCTCTCTCGTTGTCTCTTTAGTTAGTTTTCTGTTGTAAAGCTCTCTCGTTGTCTCGTTTAGTTTTCTGTTGTGAAGCTCTCTTGTTGTCTCGTTTAGTTTTCTGTTGTAAAGCTCTCTCGTTGTCTCGTTTAGTTTTCTGTTGTGAAGCTCTCTCGTTGTCTCGTTTAGTTTTCTGTTGTGAAGCTCTCTTGTTGTCTCGTTTAGTTTTCTGTTGTAAAGCTCTCTCGTTGTCTCTTTTTCTGCAAGATGCGTTTTTTTAAAGCTGTTAAAATAACATCCTACTATAAATGCGCCATGTCTCTGCGTGTCTGCGTACGTGTGTGTCTGTGTGTACGGTTGTAATGCACGTAACTCGAGAACCGTTTGACCCACCGACTTCATATTCGACACACACGTTCCACACCCCCGCAGGGAGTGCAGTGCCCGGACTTGAGTCGGTCGGACCCACGGTTCTCCAGAACCACCACACAAGGCCTAAATCCCCTCCCCTGTGCAATTTCCAGCCTCTGCCCTCAGCCAATTGATTGCCATGGCAACCCCACACCTGACAATTGATTAGCCTACTTAACCAGTCCACTTTTCAAAGTCAGTCAGCCCTCTTCAGACACAGGCAGATACAGAGATCCCCATGTGGGACACAGACAGACAGTTAACACTTTAATTGCCCAGAACTATTTAATCCATTACATTCATGCGCCCAGTCGATTTATAAACACGGACGCCTTTTCCGGACGGACCGGCCGGAAGTTCATGATGTTGTGTAGCAGCTAACAATAGCCACAGCGCTTTAGAATCGATCGACAACAACGGGAGACAAGAATAAATCTATCGAGACTAGCGACTGGACCGCGGAGCGCCGTCTAACACAGGATCTTTTTTCAGAAAAAGACGGGATGATTTAGATCGCGATTTATGAACGTTTTAAGATTTTCGTTTTCATCAGCTAAACAGAGGAGGGAGTTTTTTGATGACGTCTCAGTCTTGCGCGTCACCGAGGAGAGCCCAGCAGGCGCGCCTGGGCTATACAGCCAGGCGATCTGTTCTCGTATCAATAAACTTCGTCTTTAGGACAATACTTCGTCCTGAGCGTCGGGCGTTACTAATAGAAAGGACAAAGAACTTCGTCCTGGGCGATTAATCTGTTAAAACGTGTGCTACTGTATGACAAGTTGACAACGGGTATTATTAGGTTCCCAAGTTGCATCGTTCTCAAGTAGGCCGACAGGTCTAGTGAGAAATAATTATCCCCTAAGCTGCAGTACCAAGTTGACCATACCACCCATGACCAAAATAACAAAATGTGAGACACCAGAGGGGTTAAATAACAAAAGTATAGGCAATATTAGGCCTATGGTCGAATATGACATCAAGGCATTTAATAGCAACTTATGTACCGTATTGTGCCGAATATTAGACGACTCTGATTAAAATACAACCTCCATTTTTCAAGACTAATTTGTGGAAAAAGAACATTGAATGTAGACTATAGTCTATAGTCTATAGTCCTCTACCCTGCTTTTTAGGATATTTCCATCGGAAAGAAAAATTCAGTCTTATATTCAGGACAATATAGGGAATAATAAGTCGCTAACAACGTCCCGTCCCACTTGTCCGACACAGGCGCTATACTTCCCTGTCCCTCAAAGGAACAGTATGGATCTGGTCGCCCTACATGGACGTTGAGTTCAACAGTTCATTTGCAACACGAGCCGAGGCGGGCGCGCCGCGCACCACAATGCAAAGCGGCGAGTTCAGCTTGTTTTACGTTTGCATAGAAATCTAATCTATAGCACTTGTTGTGTGACACTGCCTTATCCCATTCTGGGCGGGAACCCCTCTTGGTGATAGCATTATGTTATGCTTTAGCTATTGAAAAATAGCAGATCTACAAGCTCATAGCGCGCCACCGAGTGGCGCGCTATGAACTTGTAGGTCTGCTATTTTTGAAAAATCGTTAAAATGTGCCTCAAATCTTTCAGAAAATTGTCATGATTTAGAAAACATTTTTTTTGCTTGTAGGTCTGCTATTTTTGAAAAATCAAAGAACCACTGACATAGAAACATAGCTTTTTCAGAAAACTATGTAGAAGACATTTTTAGAATCTGATCTCAGGTCAAAATGGCTTATAGGATGATGAATGCCTCGCACTGTGTCAACTATGACACCCGTTTTACTGCAGTTCAGCTGGGCGTTCATCCACTTGACATCAGTTCAGTCAAAGTGACGGACGTCGTAAAAAAACAGGATGAAGACATAAACGGCTTGGCTTGTGTCTCATGGAGGACATTATGCAAATTGGAATGTGAACGTTGACTCGTCCAGGCTCTAGCTGCTTTACATGTTATGTTCTGTATTTACATCAGCATGCGTGAGACTATAGTGTTGTCCAAAACCACTTTCATTCTGGTCAGTCTTTACTCTTTAGTCTGACCAGAAGGAAATATGTTATGTCCAAACCAGAAACAGGATTATGTCAAAGCCAAGTCATGTCTAACATAGACATGCAGGATCTAATATCTCAATAGAGGGTATATGTGCATGCATAAAGTGAATGGAAGATCGAGTGGCAAATCGAGTGGCAAAGTGAGTGACAAAAAGTGAATTTAAGGTTGTTTAAAGTCATTTAATGCAATCAAGTTCAAGTTCAAGTTCAAGTTTATTTGAGAACATCATTGCATAACAGTATGAATTATGATGTTTCTTACAAGAGGGACAAGAGACACAAGAGGACCGCTCTATTAAAAAACAACCAAAAATAACTAATACAAATACACTAAAAAAGTTTCTATTACTTCTGATAAAGTTTGTACGCTCTTGGGAGGAACGACATCTGGTGCCAAATAGGACTTTTCTGTGTGGATGTATGGGCTGTCAAGGCCAGAACGTAGTTTTTTGCCACTCAGTAGGCGTTCTCGCATAACTTCCGGGTATGATGATGATGATGATGATGTCACACGCATACCCTCTATAGAAGAGCTGGGAGACACAATACAACCACCCCACTTGTATAAGTTATATTGTATTAACCCATTTAGGCCTGACCTCGAAATTTAAAAAAAAATCTTCTAAATCCTCCAGTTTTCTGAAATAAATATTTTCACGATTTTTCAAAAATAGCAGACCTACAAGCTCGTAGCGCACCACCTATGAGCTTGTAGATCTGCTATTTTTCAATAGCTAAAGTATAACATAATGCTTCAAACACCAAAAAATGGCTTAACATACTCTACCATACAGATTGTATGTTATATTATATTAGCATACTCTACCACAGAGATTGGACAAAGTGACATCGTATCCATAAAAAAAAGTTACATAATGCCTAATAATGGCTAATAAGCCAGGCTAATATCACACCCCACCATCACTGACGTGTCGTCAACAGAGGGTTCATGTGGTTAACATGCAGTGGTGTAAAGTATAACTACTGTAAGTACATTTACTGAAGTACTGCACTTAAGTACAATTTTGAGGTATTTGTACTTTACTTGAGCAATTCCAATTTCAAATACTTTTACTTCTACTCCACTACATCTCAGAGACAAATATTGTACTTTTACGCCACTACAATTATTTGAATGAACACTTTAGTTACTATTTACTTCAGCACTTAATAGTTACTTTCCACCACTGTGCACGCACGCACGCACGCACGCACGCACGCACGCACGCACGCACGCACGCACGCACGCACGCACGCACGCACGCGCACACACACACACACACACACACACACACACACACAGCTGAATGCATTGCTTCAACAGTGTGACTCTCAGAGGAGCTGCTGGCTGGTTGAATGAATGGGCTGTTCCTGCATGTCATTGGAGGAGTGGGGAGGATGCTGCTGATGCTGCCGTCAAAGTTCAAACAAGGACGCAAACTCTCTAACCTGTGTGTGCGCGCATGCACACGTGCAGCACGAGTGCATGTGTGCGCGCGCGCGTGTGCGTGTGCGTGTGTGTGTGTGTGTGTGTGTGTGAGAGAGAACTATTATAGTGAAGTATAGGTTAGTATTCTGTTGATAGCGAGTTGCAACAAGTCAGGCCGATTTACAACAGGCCTTTGTTGTGTATAGCGTAGGATTTAGTGTTCCCATCCACCCATGCGCGCACACACACACACGCACGCACGCATGTGCGCGTGCGCACACACACACACACACACACGGATTGATCGGCTATTTTGGGTGCACAACACGTATTAATCCTATAGCCTCTTAAATGAAAAAAAAAAAAAGAAAAAGTAAAAATGGTGCATTTATATAGCACCTTTATCCAAGGCTTTTGTGCATTACATTCACACACACATTCATACAATGATGGCGGCAGAAACCATGCAAGGTACCAACCAGCACATCAGGAGCAATTAGGGGTTCTGAGTCTTGCTGAAGGACACTTCGACACTCTGGGAGAGCCCGGGTTCGAACTGGCTGGATGGTAACCTTGCGGTTGCCATCCAGCCACTCCACCCCTCAGCCACCGCCGCCCTATAATGCAGTGTAAGTGATTTTCTTTGGTTAAAAAGCTCCATATTGTGATAGTTGTTTTAACCAATTTATATAATTTATACTCCTGACCCTAAATAAAAAATAAATATGAAAATATGTTCCTAATTAAATACGCTTAAAAGTTGTCCTCATGTTGTCTATTTCTCAATTTCTACTATACAACACACGCACGTACGCACACACACACGGACACACCCATACACACACCTTTAAACTGCTATACTTGTGAGCACTATAACCTGAATACATCCATTCATACCTAATAACTTAATAGCGTAGTTAAGTACTTAACCTTTACACTTGATTTGATAAGGATGCAATATAAGTCCTCTATTGATCCCGCAAGGGAAACTCAGTTGTCATGGTAACACCTGCACTGTATGAAACACAGCACAAATAGGAGAGAGATGTCAGCTACAAGAGTGCAAAATGATGTCATAGTGTGTGTGCGTGCGTGCGTGCGTGCGTGCGTGCGTGCGTGCGTGCGTACATGTTTGTGCACGCATGCGCTATTTAAAAAATGCATACTATACTGTATATAAATATAGTGTTTTAAAGGTTTATATTTTCTGTGGCCACATTGTTTATATCCCTGATTGAAGAAAGCTATTTAGCAATCTAATGGCGAGGAAGTAACTTCTTAACTCACTACTACGGTACTACCACTACACTTTCACTATATACTTTCACAGCAGAGTTATTAAAATAGGGCTTTCCTCAACTCGTTTGACCAGCTCCACTCATGCGTGAATCCCGGTTACTATTTACAATTTAGGCATTCAGCAGATTCTCTGAATGCAGACCGACTTACAGTAAGCAAGAACAACACAAGGTAATACATCAAATACATATAAATAGTCATGTAGGCTAAAAAGTAAACTAAGAGCGTAATATCTGTCTAACTGTAGAATATCTGTAAAATGAAACTATGAGTAAACACTATAGAATGCTATGTCTACAGACAGAATACTGTATGTTATCTACATCACATATTTTAGCCACATATTTTCAGCATGTGCCTGCAAGGTCGTCGAGGCTAGTGCAAGTGCTACGGGCTAAGGTGGAGTCTGAAGAGGTGAGTTTTCAGACTAGTATGCCTGACAGATAACAGACAGTAACAGATAACATGTTAAAGGTAGAACAACGCAATAGGATGTTGTGACAGAGCAGCCTCTGACAGTCTAGTTTTCAACAATACACATTCATTAAGGGACCAAGCAGTCCTGAAGGGGGGGCACTGGGGGACATGGGGGGGCACTGTCTGGGGAGGCACTGGGGGGACACTGGGGAGACTCTTGGGGGGCACTGGGGGGATATATACCACTGTCCCCGACGAACACCTGCACACAGTCAGCTCCAAAAGCTGGCCAGTCAAATGGAAGCTGCTGTGTACTTAGTGTACATTGTCCTCAGTGTATGTATGTATAGGGCACGGGCTGCCCTGTGACAACATCTTTTGAATACATGATGAATAGCCTACAGCCCTACATATATTCCTCTGGGGTCCATGACATGAAAACGTTTGGGAACAAAGAGAGAGTCAACTGTCTGTTAACCATTGACAGATAGCTTTTGGTGGCTCATTTTATGGGTGTCATTAGTGTGTTTACCGTAACCTTAACAAACATAACTAAATGACTAGGTGTGGCAGAGGCTCAGGAAGTACAGTGGGTGTCAGAAATATACTGTTAATGTGTCCCCCGAGCAAGACGCCGAAGCCCTAGCTGAAGTCTTCTGTTGAGCAGTGGACGAGAAAAGCATGAAAGAAAGCATGGGCGAGAAAAGCATGATGGCTAACACAATCATGTCAATACAATATAACGATTACGAATAAAAGAACGGCCGGCACCAATACCAATACCTAGTCGGCCCCAGTCAAATTCTGGCGACCTCAAAACAGTCAGTCGGCACCAGGTATTCAGTAAAACGATAGTATGCCTAAACATAATATGTTTAGGCATACTATCGTTTTACTGAATACTGTATCCCTGACCTTTACCTCAGTAAAACTACGCCTAAACCTAACCGTATTCCTAAAAACCCCAATCCAACCCTTGATGCTGAGTGCCAAGCAGGGAGGCACTGGGTCCCATTTTTCAGTGTCTTTCTTTGGTATGACACGGCGGGGGATCGAACCGGCCGGGCGGACACTCTATAACCACAAGAGCCACTGAGTTGACAGTCCGATGAGCGAAGCAGCTTGCCCTGGAGGGAGAGCAGTAGAAGACGAGGGTTCAAATCCCGGTCAGGACATTAAACTTATGGATTGTCGACTCGAAACAGCATATTTTACATTTTTTTCTCCTTGTTATAGCGTATTAAAAATGTAAATAGGCCTACTTGTGAGTAACACACGCACGCACGCACGCACGCACGCACGCACGCACACAGACACACTGTCTCCGCTGAGAGAGAGCATGATACACATAAACAGACTAGCACTACTACTAGTAAACATCTAATTAGTGTTTAATTACATTGTTTAGTAGAAAATGGACCCAGTAATTTTCATACGCGCACAGCCGCGCGTACACGCACGCGCACACACACACACACACGCACACACACACACACACACACACACACACACACACACACACACACACACACACACACACACACACACACACACACACACACACACACACACACACACACACACACCAAGGATTTACTGTTCATCGTCAGTTATTTTACATTTTCTCATTCTGTATACATATCGTTGCTGTCGGGAGGAACTCCATTTTTGAGGTTTTAGATTTTTTTTTCTCCATAAATCAGTGCTATTGAACACCCTTTATGTCTGTGTGTTGTTTCTTAAATATTGAACCAGTGGAAAGTAGTAAAAAACGCTTTGGAGTCAGACAAAACCTCTTAACTCCATTGGACCCTCAAACTGTCTGCTAAAGCAACTAACTCCACCACCTCTCTCATGTAAGTAATTGACAATATATCAAGTCACAACACCAACTTTGATGTGGCAGTATTGCTTTGTTTTGAAAATATAAAGACTTTTTTAATTTCCTGAAAAATGTATATTTTTCTTTTCCTGAAAAATGTTTTTTTTTAAATTAGGTGGTTTCTTCCCGACAGCAGCGATATTTATGTTCTGCTTTGTTTTGCTATACTGGTATTATATATTTAAACTGATTATTGTATAGAAATAAAAGAGCTTAAGAGTGGGGATGGAATGATGGATGGATGGGGTTAGACCAGCAGTTACAAACACTGAGAGATAGTGTGATACACTGGCGCCACCTGCCTGTCAGTACAGGTAATGTTGGCTTGTATAATATGACTTATTAGTGGATGTTGTGTCTAATGCAGAGGTTCTCAAACTGTTTCAAGGAGAGTTACAGACTGGTAAGTGTCCATTTGGAACGCCCTCAACTAATGAACCCTGAGGGTCCCCATGGACCCCACTTTGAGAACCACTGCGGTCTGAAAGGATGCCAAATGTCTAATGTAGTCCAAGTTCACTTTAACTTTGTTTACTTTTAGCCCTAGAAGACTAAACCCCGGTGATTTTCACCTGGCCGGACATTTATGTTCATGTGATTTTCCTAATGTTGCTGATGTCTGAGGTGGGTGGGTCTTTCAGTACCTTCATGATGCTCAGTGACATCATAATGTTGTTGATGTCTGAGGTGGGTCTTTCAGTACCTTCATGATGCTCAGTGACATCATAATGTTGCTGATGTCTGAGGTGGGCGGGTCTTTCAGTACCTTCATGATGCTCAGTGACATCATAATGTTGCTGATGTCTGAGGTGGGCGGGTCTTTCAGTACCTTCATGATGCTCAGTGACATCATAATGTTGCTGATGTCTGAGGTGGGCGGGTCTTTCAGTATACTTCATGATGCTCAGTGACATCATAATGTTGCTGATGTCTGAGGTGGGCGGGTCTTTCAGTATACTTCATGATGCTCAGTGACATCATAGAATGTTAGGTGTGTTTCCCTGCCCCCACATCCCTGTGTTTTCTTTTTTCTTCTCCTTCTTTTTTTTCCTACAGGCAGGTTGTTTGTGTGAATTTCACCTGGGTTTAGTGATAGAGGGTTAGAAAAAAATCATCTGCAAGGACTTTCTTGACAGGGAGTAGCTCAGAGTCACATGTCTACAGTGGATTTTTGAGTGGTGTAAACCACTCCTACGTCTGGCTTTGTTAGTTTACGTGTCTGTCTGTCTGTCTGTCTGTCTGTACCAAAAAAATGAGCATGGTTGCTATGGTCATCCAGTTCACACGGGTGTGATTTCATTACGTCAGACATTACGTCAGACCACAGCTGATCAGGCTATATAACACCTTACACCACTCAGTTCACACGGGTGTGATTTTTATTAAACAAACACATTGCAGATAGAAAGAGGATAATTCAAGCTTTCCGTGGAGCTGCAATGTTGGTGAGTTTGACGTTATTAAATACAATTAGATAGGACTGTTCTGTTTGGATGAATGGGCTGTCTATGGGAGGTTGCACCAAGGTAGCACCTTGCTGGCAAGATGGCAGCCGTGTGCATATCATCAATACCACCCATCACCAGACAGACCCGACAACCTGACTACAGACCAACAAAACAGTATCACAACACTTCGGAACAACACACAAATAGTTATCAAACCAGCTGACAAAGGTTCAAAAATAGTAATTTTAGATAACTTCTAGTACATGTACGAAGACAACAGACAACTATCAAACACAAGATACTACACTCACATAGCAGCCAGCATACAGCCACAGACACAAGTCAAACTCAGACAAATCATTACAACACCATAACAAATCATAACCCCAGACCTAGGATCTTCTACCTACTACCTACTCACAAAGACCCACAGACCATTCCCTTTGAGGTGCCTCGATCTGGCAGGCCTATAGAGTGTCAGACTGCAGCAGTGAATCCTACCACATACAGTAGCACAATATATAGACCACTAAGTTATATAGACCTCAACCCCCTCTCCACCATGCACCCCTATACCTAAGAGACACATATCACTTTCTGAAAATCAAGCCCATAGCCGTGCCCACACACACACACACACACATACATCTTCACTATAGACATTGACAGTCAATGACAGCCTTTATAGAGCGTCGCAGTCCCGCCCCCTACCATGGACCAGGAAATGAATCCCAATGCATTTTTCCCATAGACATTTCAAAAAGTATTTATTTAAAGACGGTTACGCCGCGGACAAAGCCAACTCGAGTCGTGACAACTCATGACAACACAAACAATATTTTGGACCAAACAAATAATTACAAAGAAGAAAAACAACAAAAAAAGTGTTTTTTTCTTCTTTCTAATTATTTGTTCGGCCCAAAAAATTGTGTTTGTTGTGTCATGATTTGTCACGACTCGAGTTGGCTTTGTCCGCGGCGTAAACGTCTTTAAATAAATACTTTCTGAAATGTCTATGAGGAAAATGAACGGAGAATCATTTCCTGGTCCATGGTAGGGGGCGGGACTGCGACGCTCTATACAAACATACAGTCAGCCACAGGTTTACAGGCAGTTAGAAAACTTGTTCAGACACATCCTGACAACACTAGACCAGATAATGACATTTTACAACTGTTTAGAACTCAGCCTCACTTGCAATGACTTCACATTTAATGACAAACTATTTACAGATGGAGGGCACGGCTACACATTTTGAACACACACCATGCTTCCATATAACCATCAAACACATCATTCATTCAACAGAGGTAAACTTCCTGGACACCACCGTATTTTTTCATACCATAGTCTAGATCGTATACACATAAACGCCTGCTTACAAAAATATATTTTAAGGACACAGACACATGCACTACTCCATAAACACAGTTACCACCCAAAGCACACCTTTGCAGGAATTATCAAATCCAAAATCATTCGTTTTTTCTGAATTTCATCAAATATAGGGAACATTTTAATCAGGCCACACACACACTCTTCACAGTCCTCAGAAGGAGAGGCTACAGCAAGAGATTCTTGCGTACAATCAAGAACAATTCCCTGGCCTCTCTCTCCCCCACCTGGTCACTTTCCACAAACATACTCTCGGACACTCTGCCTCCCACCCCTAACCCTCCCACCCCTAACTCTAACCCTAACTTCAGCCCTAGCTTTCCTCCCCAGCCACCTCAGAGCATGCATCCGGATCAGAGGCCTCTCTCTGGCGCGGGGACAGGGACAGCTGCACCTGGACGGGGCCAACGCATTATCCTCTCCTCTATGTCCTCCCTCCTCCAGCTCATCTACCACTACAACACTCATCCCATTAATAACTAAATTTTCACATACTCTCCAACCACTACACCATGAATTCAAACTGAATTTCACCACTACACAACAATCCTACCCCCCATTACAAACACATAAGGTCATAGATCTGCACTCAAAAGGAATAAGAACCTTGGAGACCTCCTTGTGCATTATAGCTTCTCCACTTTTAGCTTCTCCACTTTACCTCCCAAGCCCCCACAACTACACACACATTTTAAGCCCCGCAAATTCATCAACAACCCCCATAGTCACACACACACACTTCTTTCCCCATTCAGGATCCCCTGTCTTTGACAACCCCCAATATAATTTATATCATCACCTGCACACAATGTCATAAACATTATATAGGAGAAACCAAACACACATTAGAAACATGCCTCAAACAACACCTATATCACATCAGACTAGCACACATACACACAACTCTGTACACACACTTTCAATCACACGCTATCGCTAACCTCATCATTTCAGGTCTGGAATGTGGAGTCCGATGGACCAGTGGACAGCAGAAACTTATGGAACATAGATGGATTAAACAATTACAAACAGTAACACCAACTGGTTTAATTGAAAGAAGATGATTATCAAATGCCTACAACTTACACTCACACTTTGTCCAGGAGATGGCACTTCAACTTCTACTTTCAACAAAACAATTGTATCCTGCAGGCCTTGCTGTGAACTTTTACTCTTTTATGGTTTTAGGCTGTTTTATTAATGTCCATTTTTGACCAGGTATATTGATGATTTGATATCATTTTACCATTGTTTCTTAGAGGAAAAAAAAGTCTTTATCATTGTAGGGTGTTGGTTTTAATACACCCAAAACAGCACACAGCTGTGGAAACTATACTATTCACTATCTTCAAGTAGCCTAGGGGTCTAGACATAGACCCAGTATACCCAGGGTTGAATGTTCAAACCCTGCACTGGGGCAAAGTATCATTGACTTTTATTAAACATGATCTTATATTATGTTTTTAATTGGTTACAAATTGTTCTTATCGTTGATTCTTGGACACATAGGGCACTTTATTTATATTTATGTTTATTGTATTAGATTTTAGATTTTATTGAATGCACCTTTGCACTTTACTATGCTGGGGGATCAATACATCAGATGTATCATCAATACATCTGTGGAGCCTGTCCAGCTCAACAGTAGCCTACAGGACCAGAGCCCATGGGTCCAAAACTGGGTTAAGTAACATAAACGATTACACCTTATTCGATTCTTGTTATATAGAGGGTACAGTATGCGCATGCTTAAAGTGAATGGCACATCGAGTTGCAAATAGAGTGGCAAAGCAACATGCAAAGTGAGTTTATCATTGTTTAATGCAATCAGATAGGACTTTTCTGTTTGGATGTATGGGCTGTCAAGGCCAGAATGTAGTTTTTTGCCACTCAGTAGGCATAACATCCGGGTGTGATGATGACGTCACACGCATACCCTCTATTATTATATATTTTAGTTTTTTAATAGTTTTATTGTTTTAGCCTGAATTCCTGTGCCATTTTCTGTGGACTGAATCAACTTAGTTTGTGTTGGCTGAGAGGCTGAAGACTGAGTCCGGCCTTCTTCAGCATCCAAATGAAGTACAGCCTCTGCTTTTTTCACTGTATTTTCAGTCCAGCTCGTGCACGGACGCACACACGCACACACACACACTCCATGGTGGTGGACGGGTATCTTACCCCGCGTCACCCGAGCGCACGTACGTGTGTCAATAATTTAACGTGTTAATGGTTTAATGTGGTCAGAGTTTAAATGTGTTAACATTTCAGTGTGTTGAATAATTGAACGTGTTAATAAGGTTACGCATCGGTTAATAATTTAATGCTTTAATAGGTTAATGTGTTATTAGAGTTAGATAGAATGTCTCTCTCTAGTCAATCAAACTCTTACCAATTTCTCCATAGGAGAGCTATAGAGCGTCGCAGTCCCCTCATGACGACGCCAGGCCCAGGAAATAATTCCCATAGACATTTCAAAAAGTATTTATTTAAAGACCTTTTAAGCGTCGTACAAAGCCAACTCGAGTTGTGACAAATCATGACAATAAACACTATTTTGGACCAAACAAATAAATACAGAGAAGAAAAACAAGGGAAAAAAAGTATTGTAACCTGCAGTTTTCTTCTTTCTAATTATTTGTTCGGCCCGAAAAATTGTGTTTGTTGTCATGATTTCTCACAACTCGAGGGGGTGGTGGCTTAGGCTTTGACTTTTTACTGGAGCCAGTTTTGAATTGCAGCCACCTGTTAAGTGCTCTTTAAGAGCGGTTTTGAAGGAGAGTAAGGATACACATTCCTTTAGGACTGTTGGATCTGGTTCCATTTGTAAATACACTCTCAGAGTTATAGTGTCACGATATCGATATGAGACAAGTGTTGGCCGGAAGTGTAGAACCACACAGGCAGGAAGATCAAGTTAAATGAGGACGTATTATCGAACTGGACAGGAGTCGATACACCATGACACCAACTTTAAACTGGCAAGGGAACACTGGATACAGGGAGGTTTAAATACACAAAGACTAACTAGACACAGGTGAAACATAGACCGGTAACTACAATCAACACATGATTGGCTGAGACTGAACTAGGACACAGGATTGGTGAGACAAGACAGGTAGCAACAATTAGAGCAGACAGGAAACACTATAGGAACATAAACTACAGAATAAAAGTATACAGTTCATCCTCAGAAATGTCTGACCCTCTAAACTGCCTCCCCCTGGCCAGCCGGGGCACCTGATGGAGGGGAAAGGAACTGGTTGGATTAAAGTGTTCCTTCCACGTGCTACGTCCAACCAGGGAAACCCCCCCCTGTCAGGTGTAAAGGAGCAACTTGGACACTCAGGCATGAAGGAAGCATGAGTTCAAGTCCGTTGCTCTCCTCATGTCCCCATATATGGGGACTAGGTTGGCGGAGGGTGTGTAGAGCCCAAGATCACATTAGATAATTGACACAGGGGTGAAAATTGGGTTACAAAATCGTGGGATAAAAATTATTAAAAAAAAAGAAATGTCTGACCAAACTTTTCTTTCTTCTCCTTAATATGTTAACATTTCAAGTTCTTCAGCCAAAGGTTTATTATTGGTTTAATAAGTTCAGGTTTATTGCTTAGTAGCCTATAGAGCGCCGAAGTCCTGACGTCACTCGCTCATCCCCTATTGGTTCATGGATGTTTTTCTCTATGGAGAATAACATATGGGGTCATCTTAATTATTTTTGCGTCAGGTCCGTGTATATATACGGACCCCAACGTATACGTATATGGTTGAGCCCCACGGCAGCTTTTAACATTGGTCCGGTTGCTATTTTCCGTCACCACCAGATATGGGACGTTAAAACTTTTCTCCATTTACCTCTGTTCAAAGCAGGATTTTCAAACCTCTATAAGTCGGAATTTTGGAGAGCTGTCCTTGGTGGATCTTCTGCCATCCAAAGCCACAATGAAAGAGTTAAAATCGTCTCATATAAGCATTATGGTCCAAAAATAAACAAACTGTCCCGGCGATATTGTCGAGGAGGTGTCTCTGTATCGTTTATGACAGTCAGTCCCTCATATTTGATACAGTCTGTTTCTAGCGAAAATGTAACTAATTCAACAGCAGTAACATTAGCGTTTTCTCACAGTCAGTTCATTCTTTCTATCCATATGAGTGAAACGACCGGGATGATTTGCTTATTCTTCAATCACAGTTCTTATATGAGGCGATCTAAAATCTATGTAAAAAAAAATAGTATAGTTTGCTGATTACCCTTGATGCAGTAATGGTCTTTTTTCATTTAATGTATAATATATCCTTTTTCCCTATTTTACTGTAGGTATTAACGAGAGAGAGAGAGAGAGAGAGAGAGAGAGAGAGAGGTGAATGACCTGCCATCAATGTTTGATAAGTCTCACGGCTCTCATTCCTTCAGCTGGTGGCTGCCGAAACCTACCAGTGGTGTAAGAAGGACTCACATGTTGGAAAGTAAAAGTACCACATGCAAAAGTACTCATTTTGCAGAAAGCCCGTACATGTATATTGTATGTCATGATATTGATCATCAAGCTTTATACACACTTATAAGGTGTATAAACATTTGTGTGAGTTGATCTTGATTTAGATTTTTTTTGTTGTTGATGGAAAGTAACTACTAAGTACTGTATGTTGGAGGGATATGTTTTTGTCTACTCAGGCTTATGTGAACAGTAACACCCCAGACAGTTTGTCTGGGGTGCCATGCCCCCTTCCTATACAAACCCATTATAACTTAAAACTCCATTTTAATTAGATTAGATTAGATTCATCGAAAAGAGCTTTTTTCTGTTGACTGATATTGCCCTTCTAATACGTGAGGGGACCATGGACTTTCATTTACTGTTTTCATTTATTTTTAGAAATTATTTTTGATTTTTTTTTGAGCGGCGCTGGAGGAGGTTCTTTTCCAAAGGCATTATTAAAAATAAACAGTAAATGAAAAACGTAAATTTACCTTGCTTAGTAAATAGCGTAATTGCTCTGGATGAAGTGTCTGCTGAATGCCTAAATTGTAATAGTTTAGCTGGTTTATAATTTGATGTTTTAACAGTTTACTGTGTTATTTATTTAGTGGCAGCGGTGGCCGAACGGATAGCAGAGCGGTCTTGATACCGGAAGGTCGCCAGTTCGAATCAGCGGTCCGACACGTTAAAATTACCACCGCTGAAGTGCCCTTGAACAAGGCATTGAACCACTACGATGAAATGTTCTATGAGCAGGGCCTGACTGGAAACAAGTTATTGAGCTTAGCCCCGATACCCTGGGTAAATATAGTAATCATTTCATTTCATTCAAAGTGTCCTTGAGCAAGACACTGAACCCCTAATTGCTCCCGATGTGCTGGTTGGTGCCTTGCATGGTTTCCGCAGCCATCGGTGTGTGAATGGGTGAATGTAATGCACAATCTCTGTAAAGCGCCTTGGAGAAAGGCGCTATATAAATGCACCATTTACCATTTATTATGGTTAGACTGAATGTCTAGTCAATCAAACCCTAATTGTCAACATAGCATAACGTAGAATTATGAATGTTAGTAACGTGATACAGTGCATATTACATTACAGTACAATATTGCTCTGGACATAACACTGGTTCACCAAATGTACCCTTACAGGTCTTTAACTATGAGAGAATGCAAATGGGAACCTACTGTACAAGATTCAAGATTCAGTTTCAAGATTCAAGATTCAAACCACAACTTCTGACCAATTAAGTTTATTTATTCATTTTCAGTGCAGTCGGAATGTTCAGCACATTATTATTATTACATTAACACAAAGTGAAATGGGCGTTCAATATTATATGAATATCTAATCTGTATACACACATAGAACAGTGGGAGTTAGTAAATGATGTGATCCAATGTGTAGGTCTGCGTCTTTGTGTGGGTCTGTCTGTGTGTGTTGTGTCTGTGTACATATCAGCTGTCGTCCTTCTTCTTGCCCTTGCCTCTCTTCTGTTTGTAGTAGCCCTTGGCCAGCGCGGCCACGCAGCGCGAGAACTCTCTGAAGTTGACCTCGCCGTCGTGGTTCTTGTCCAGCAGCTCCATGGCTTCCTTGAGGTCCTCGGCGCTCATTTTGTCCTGCAAAGGTATTAGGGAAGAGCGTTGTTTTATTCAAGTCGAGCTCGGGATAGATTTCAAAATACTAGTCACCTGCAGCTACGAGGCCTTCAACAACCACAGGCAACCTCGCTACCTCTCTGAACTCCTCCCACGTCACGCCCCCTCCCACTCCCTCAGGTGATGTGGTGATGCCAACATAGACATAAAAAGGTAGCCTCTTCCACCTGTTCCACCGGCTCAGTGGCCTTGTGGTTAGAGTGTCCGCCCTGAGACTGGGAGGTCGGGGTTCGATACCCGACCGGGTCATACCAAAGACTCTGTAAAATGGGACCCAGTGCCTCCCTGCTTGACACTCAGCATCAAGGGTTGGGATTGAGGGTAAGTCCCTGCGACATACTAGGCTCCTGCCCTATGGGCCTCATGGCTCGGCAAGGCTTACTACTTTCTTTCTCTTCTGCCTCTGGGGCGCATGTCTCTGTTGAAGGCAACATTTTCCCAGAGATTCCTTGCGAATCATAGCGGAAGTGTGCGTAACAGAATTCCCAGAAAAGACGCTCTGTGATTTGCCAGTATAGTCACTAGTGTGGCAGCGAGGGACATGGAGGAGTCCCATGAGTGACGTCACTTGGGCAGCGAAGCAACGTGCCTTCAGAAAAGGCCTTCAGTGATGGCCAGTGATGTTACCCATGTTTTAAATGGCGAGTTTGTACTTCTGCCCTCTGGGAGAAGATACAAAGAACCAAAGTGGAAGTACATCAGATTTAAAAAATCGTTTGTACCAGCATCAACTAAGATGTTGAACGAGGCTCTGAAACAGCAGTAACTGTAAGGCTAGATTATCCACATCATGTGTGCAATTGTGTAATGTTGTGTCTTCCTCTGTAATGTATTTTTGTTTGTCATTGATGTTTTATGTGTGGCTGTAGCTGGGGTGAAAGCCCAAGACAAATTTCCCTCGTGGACAATAAAGTTTACCTTGACCTTGACCTTGATACCTAATCCTATTGAGACATTTAGATTGTGTCTCACATATATAGGATCTGACACAAATTCTGACCTGATGGTTAAGATTAAATTCATCCCCTGAGCAAGCAGGCAGGCTCTATTAGCTCAATGGTAAAAAATGTCAGGAATCCGGGAGGAAAGTTACATAGTGCCTAAGACAGTTCTAGAGTAAATGCACTTTGTTACTTTACACCATTGGCAAGTGAGTCAGGGTTTTTAATTGCAAACAAACACGACACCTGTGCTTCTGATTAGCCAATAATTACCCTCCCCTCTGTTAATGCCAGCTGTCCATTAGAGGAGTGATAGATTGACTTTAAAACCTGAATGCACTCCATTATCCATCACGTCTCCATTATGCATCATCGGACACCGGCGCCGTCACACAACACCATGCAGAACACCCAGAGCACTGAGTCCCAAACCCTGGGTCAGGACCCACTGGAGGGTCCCATAACAACACCAGACGACCCAGAGCACTGAGTCCCAAACCCAGGGTCAGGACCCACTGGAGGGTCCCATAACAACACCAGAACACCCAGAGCACTGAGTCCCAAACCCTGGGTCAGGACCCACTGGAGGGTCCCATAACAACACCAGACGACCCAGAGCACTGAGTCCCAAACCCTGGGTCAGGACCCACTGGAGGGTCCCATAACAACACCAGAACACCCAGAGCACTGAGTCCCAAACCCTGGGTCAGGACCCACTGGAGGGTCCCATAACAACACCAGAAGACCCAGAGCACTGCTTCCCAAACCCTGGGTCAGGACCCACTGGAGGGTCCCATAACAACACCACACCCAGAGCACTGCTTCCCAAACCCTGGGTCAGGACCCACTGGAGGGTCCCATAACAACACCACACCCAGAGCACTGCTTCCCAAACCCAGGGTCAGGACCCACTGGAGGGTCCCATAACAACACCAGACGACCCAGAGCACTGAGTCCCAAACCCTGGGTCAGGACCCACTGGAGGGTCCCATAACAACACCAGAACACCCAGAGCACTGAGTCCCAAACCCTGGGTCAGGACCCACTGGAGGGTCCCATAACAACACCAGAACACCCAGAGCACTGAGTCCCAAACCCTGGGTCAGGACCCACTGGAGGGTCCCATAACAACACCAGAACACCCAGAGCACTGAGTCCCAAACCCTGAGTCAGGACCCACTGGAGGGTCCCATAACAACACCAGAAGACCCAGAGCACTGAGTCCCAAACCCTGGGTCAGGACCCACTGGAGGGTCCCATAACAACACCAGAAGACCCAGAGCACTGCTTCCCAAACCCTGAGTCAGGACCCACTGGAGGGTCCCATAACAACACCAGAACACCCAGAGCACTGAGTCCCAAACCCTGGGTCAGGACCCACTGGAGGGTCCCATAACAACACCAGAACACCCAGAGCACTGAGTCCCAAACCCTGGGTCAGGACCCACTGGAGGGTCCCATAACAACACCAGAAGACCCAGAGCACTGCTTCCCAAACCCTGAGTCAGGACACACTGGAGGGTCCCATAACAACACCAGAACACCCAGAGCACTGAGTCCCAAACCCTGGGCCAGGACCCACTGGAGGGTCCCATAACAACACCAGAACACCCAGAGCACTGAGTCCCAAACCCTGGGTCAGGACCCACTGGAGGGTCCCATAACAACACCAGAAGACCCAGAGCACTGCTTCCCAAACCCTGAGTCAGGACCCACTGGAGGGTCCCATAACAACACCAGAACACCCAGAGCACTGAGTCCCAAACCCTGGGTCAGGACCCACTGGAGGGTCCCATAACAACACCAGACGACCCAGAGCACTGAGTCCCAAACCCTGGGTCAGGACCCACTGGAGGGTCCCATAACAACACCAGAACACCCAGAGCACTGAGTCCCAAACCCTGGGTCAGGACCCACTGGAGGGTCCCATAACAACACCAGAAGACCCAGAGCACTGCTTCCCAAACCCTGGGTCAGGACCCACTGGAGGGTCCCATAACAACACCACACCCAGAGCACTGCTTCCCAAACCCTGGGTCAGGACCCACTGGAGGGTCCCATAACAACACCACACCCAGAGCACTGCTTCCCAAACCCAGGGTCAGGACCCACTGGAGGGTCCCATAACAACACCAGACGACCCAGAGCACTGAGTCCCAAACCCTGGGTCAGGACCCACTGGAGGGTCCCATAACAACACCAGAACACCCAGAGCACTGAGTCCCAAACCCTGAGTCAGGACCCACTGGAGGGTCCCATAACAACACCAGAAGACCCAGAGCACTGAGTCCCAAACCCTGGGTCAGGACCCACTGGAGGGTCCCATAACAACACCAGAAGACCCAGAGCACTGAGTCCCAAACCCTGGGTCAGGACCCACTGGAGGGTCCCATAACAACACCAGAAGACCCAGAGCACTGAGTCCCAAACCCTGGGTCAGGACCCACTGGAGGGTCCCATAACAACACCAGAAGACCCAGAGCACTGCTTCCCAAACCCTGAGTCAGGACCCACTGGAGGGTCCCATAACAACACCAGAACACCCAGAGCACTGAGTCCCAAACCCTGGGTCAGGACCCACTGGAGGGTCCCATAACAACACCAGAAGACCCAGAGCACTGCTTCCCAAACCCTGAGTCAGGACCCACTGGAGGGTCCCATAACAACACCAGAACACCCAGAGCACTGAGTCCCAAACCCTGGGCCAGGACCCACTGGAGGGTCCCATAACAACACCAGAACACCCAGAGCACTGAGTCCCAAACCCTGGGTCAGGACCCACTGGAGGGTCCCATAACAACACCAGAAGACCCAGAGCACTGCTTCCCAAACCCTGAGTCAGGACCCACTGGAGGGTCCCATAACAACACCAGAACACCCAGAGCACTGAGTCCCAAACCCTGGGCCAGGACCCACTGGAGGGTCCCATAACAACACCAGAACACCCAGAGCACTGAGTCCCAAACCCTGGGTCAGGACCCACTGGAGGGTCCCATAACAACACCAGAACACCCAGAGCACTGAGTCCCAAACCCTGGGTCAGGACCCACTGGAGGGTCCCATAACAACACCAGAAGACCCAGAGCACTGCTTCCCAAACCCTGGGTCAGGACCCACTGGAGGGTCCCATAACAACACCACACCCAGAGCACTGCTTCCCAAACCCTGGGTCAGGACCCACTGGAGGGTCCCATAACAACACCACACCCAGAGCACTGAGTCCCAAACCCAGGGTCAGGACCCACTGGAGGGTCCCATAACAACACCAGAAGACCCAGAGCACTGCTTCCCAAACCCTGGGTCAGGACCCACTGGAGGGTCCCATAACAACACCAGAACACCCAGAGCACTGCTTCCCAAACCCTGAGTCAGGACCCACTGGAGGGTCCCATAACGAGTATATATATGAATATGAATAATGAGAAAAAGAACACTGTATTACTACTACTACTACTACTGTCATACTCTTGTATACACTTGTATAACTGAAGGTCAATCTTCAAACCTCAAAAATAAAATAAAAAAAACATCCCCAAAAAAGCTAAATAATTCATTTTCAAAGTAATTTCATGAATACATAAAAATTAATGAATAACTATCTAAGAAATTCCATAAATTAGAAAAGAAAAAATGTCTATAGTGGAAAATCTACAAGCTCACAATGCGGCTTAATTGTGAGCTTGCAGATCTGCTATTTTCACTATAGTTTAGGTCCAGGGCAAACATCTCATTTCTCTTTTGGGAACCACTGCGCTCTATGTCCTGTAACCCCTAAGGTATATACAGGGGGAGTGTTCCTTTAACTGTGTTGGCGGGCTGAGCGCGCTGACGAGGAGTACAATGGGATAGCTTGTTTTTATACTTTGGGTTCTGGTGTAGAGGGAAGAGGAGTATTATGGGATAGCTTGTTTTTATACTTTGGGTTCTGGTGTAGAGGGAAGAGGAGTATTATGGGATAGCTTGTTTTTATACTTTGGGTTCTGGTGTAGAGGGAAGAGGAGTACAATGGGATAGCTTGTTTTTATACTTTGGGTTCTGGTGTAGAGGGAAGAGGAGTATTATGGGATAGCTTGTTTTTATACTTTGGGTTCTGGTGTAGAGGGAAGAGGAGTACAATGGGATAGCTTGTTTTTATATTTTGGGTTCTGGTGTAGAGGGAAGAGGAGTATTATGGGATAGCTTGTTTTTATACTTTGGGTTCTGGTGTAGAGGGAGGCGGTCGCTCTAAACAGATCGAGGGAGAGATATAATACTTTTGTTGTTTTACGACGGACATTTGATACAGAATTCAACCTTTGTCAAGTCCCGCCCGTGGTTGCGTTTTCGTGGTTGGACAAAAATCCTTTCTCTCCATCGACTATACCAAATAACATGTTTTTCAGTTGCCTCATATTTATATTCTGTGCATTCAGTTCTTATTTGAACTTGGTGTCAGTAAAAAGGAACATCACAGGTGCAGCATGGTGACTGGGCATATCATGTTTGTTTTTGTTTTTTTTCCAAAAAAGATGTTTTTGCAAATTCAACATAAACATGGCGGAACCAGGGTGGAACAAGGCAGAAAGAGCCTGCTGGTTAGTCAGTCATGCAGGGACCAATCAGAAGGCTGACAAATGGTGAATTAGAATGTTCAGGTTTGTTTCCTTGAATTATTTTCGTTTATTAAATCACAGATTCCTTCTTCTTTTTAGTATAGGAAGAAATCATAAGGATTACTCCGGAGATGAGAGACACGGTGGTTATAGTCCTAGAGCACATGATTCCCTAGCCTGGCTAATGTTTGCCAACGGCTGATTCGGTCTGGCTTATTAGGCTAATGATTCCCCAACCTGCAGTGGACAAAACACCCAAAAAATATAATGGGAAATAGCCGGAACGCAATATTTAACTGATCGTTGAAATAGAGTAAACAAAAGCTCTGAAAATGCAATCCGATACACAAAAGACGGAACCACTGACATAAGGAGAAGATAGTCCGCCTGGGAGGCCTGGGAGGTCCCAGGTTTGATTCCAGGCCTCAGCAATGTGTCGGAAGTCTAAAAGTATGCAGGAGCACGACACCTATAACTGCTCCCTGAGCGGCGCACTGTACTGATGGCTGCTCACTCACAGAACTCATGATACCGGTACGTATAGCTTGCGGAGTTAGTTCAGTCAGATATACTCGAGTGGCTTCATGCTATGCTCAAGGGCGCATTCATATACTCGAGGGGTATACTTGTGACATCACAATAGTCTAATATAAAGACGCAACCAATTGCAATTTCCCAGAATTGCAGCTTTCTATATAGTTATTAATATTATGATCGTGGTCTCACTTTTAGACCCGACTGTTCCACTTCCTTCTCCAGCATCGTTTTGAGCTCCTCCATGTCGATTTGGTGTTTCTTCTCCCCTGTGCTGGCATACTCCTCAAACACCTCCACCATGCCCTCGATCACACCTTCCAGCTTGTTCTCGCCCATGACTGCTGCTAGACGGGGAGGGAGAGAGAGAGAGAGAGAGAGAGGGAGAGGGAGAGGGAGAGGGAGAGAGAGAGAGAGAGAGAGAGAGAGAGAGAGAGAGAGAGAGAGAGGGAGAGAGGGAGAGAGAGAGAGGGAGAGAGAGAGGGAGAGAGAGAGAGAGAGAGAGAGAGAGAGAGAGGAGAGGGAGAGGGAGAGGGAGAGGGAGAGGGAGAGGGAGAGGGAGAGAGAGAGGGAGAGAGAGAGAGAGAGAGAGAGAGAGAGAGAGTAATTTACAGGTGTCAGATGAACCACTGACATACAGTGATAACGTAACATAAGGAGACATGTCATATGGAAACTGGAGAGGTACTGTATAAGGTAACATATTGGGTGAGATAAGGTGACATGCAGTATAAGGTAACATTATTAGTATAGCTTTGTTGAAGACAGTATTCGATACTCGATGTGTTCTTGCTATTGTTTGATGTTATTTTTAGGGCCGGGACTTTAACGCGTTAATTGAGATTAATTAACTACAGAAAAATTAACGCGTTAAAAAAATTTACGCATTTAATCGCACCTTTTTTTTCACGGCGGAACGTTTCTCACTGGGCGCATTTCTAGGCTCATTAGGCTGCTGCACTCCTTGCACGGCTTGCAGGGGGAGGAGCACCAGCAGCAGTCCACTCTACACTACAGCTCCGTCAGACAACAACTTACAACACCCAAACGTTTGCTCCGTGGATGGGACATTTAGATTTAAAAGCTATCGGATGGACGCGTGGATAGCAGCATGGTTGTGTGCAATGTCAGAGGGAATGGATGTTAGCTTCCATGCTAGCTCTGGTCCATAGCCAGAGCTATGGATTAGAGCTAGCTTCCATGCTAGCTGCTTCAGCTTAGCATGTCTCGCAGAGTAGAGGCTTGCACGCCTTGCAGAGGCTCGCAGAGATTTCACCACAGCACAAAGCTGTCAAGCTGTCCTCGATGTGAAACATACTGAAGCAGCAAGTGTGAAAGTCCGTGGTCAGACAATGGTCTGCCCCAACCCCATGTGAAATGCACTCCCCAGCTAGTTAATTCCACCGTTTTTTATTTTGTTCCTTTGTCTAAGTGTTTACCCCTAATAAAGTTGTTTTTATTTTTTTTCTCATGCCCCACCATGTAAAGCACATTTGAGTATTCATAGACACTTTATATAGGCACTTGCTGCACTTGTTTATCTGTTGGAGAAATAAAAGTTGTATTGCTTAAAGGGGAATACCCCTCATTTTCAACATTTTTCTATGGAGTTGTGTGGAAAACTGGAAATAATAAAGTCACCCCATTTTTTGTTGCCTAGAACTGGAGGTCTGACAAAAAACAGTAACACTATGAAGTACAGCTTTGTGATGTCACTGAGATGTACTTGTTACTGTTACTGATTTTTTTCAGACCTCCAGTTCTAGGCAACACAGAATGGGGTGACTTTTTTATTATTTCTACACAACAGCTCTAAGGTATATTAATGACAGTAAAATGTTGAAAATGAGTGGTATCCTGTAGTCACTATTCATTGATTCACTGGGATACCAAAAAACATTTGAAAAAAAAAGGTTTATCACTGTTCTCGGGTTGAATATTGATATGCGATTAAAATGCGATTAATCGAGATTAATTAATCACAAAGCTTCTAATTAATTAGATTAAAATTTTTAATCGAGTCCCAGCTCTAGTTATTTTGTGTTTTGCTTTTGTTTTTATGCTACCTTGTGTTTCTGTTTTTCTATTTTTGCTGCTCTGTAAAGCATGCTGTGCTGCATTTTATGTCATTATTTATTATTATCCAAACATTACATTACATTTTGTGTTGAGGAGCCTAAGCCCCACAAATCTTACTCCCGTTAAGGTTTAGCTGTCTAAGAATCTGGAATCTTTCTTGATCTTTAAACGATACTAACTGCAAGGTAACAAAACCTAACATACTTGATTAAAACGTAACATATCGAATATAACTAAATCTAACATTAATATTCTGTGATATAACATAAAACCATAAGGTTATAGATGACATTTAAATGACAATCAGAGACAAGACTACACTCTTTCCCAGAACTCATGGAGAGAAGCTGTTCTTGTTTTCATGCACAGAAGGCACGGGATGGGAGCACAAAAAATGATGTTTATGCATGAAAACATTTCCATCCGACAGCTGAATAAATTCAGGCTGTCGAGGCTCATGATGGCTCAGTTCTACACAGCCATTGTGGAGTCCATCCTCACACACTCCATCATCACCTGGTTCCCTGCTGCTGCTGCTAAAGACCTCACCAAGCTGCAGCGGGTCATTATGCTCTGCAGCGGAGAGGGTGATTGGCCGCCCTCTGCCCTCCCTCAAGTCCCTGCACGACTCTAGGGCGCTGAAGAGAGCAAGGAAGATTATGGCCGACTCCTCCCACCCTGGCCACGGCCTCCTCACCCTGCTCCCCTCTGGGAGAAGACTGTGGCTGCCGAAGGCTACGAAAGCCCGCCACAGACAAAGTTTTTTCAATGACTCTGGCTTCCCTTCCACCCCTGCCTCCTAGTGACACCGGCACTTTAATCACCGGCAACATTTGATGCACTATGAACTACTGTATAACCCTGCACTTTATATTTATTTCCCTGCACGGTGTTGTTTGTTTGTCTGTTTATTTGTGAAAAAAGAATTGAATGCACTCATGTTATGTCAAAGCAAATTCCTATGTGTGTATTAATGGCAAAATAAAGGTATCTGAATCTGAATCTGAATCTGAATCTTCAAAATGCATTGAATGGCAGCCATGACTGTATTGTTAACATTATAGTGTCTGATGCAGTATAAAATAATTGACCATCCAGTGTAGCAATCTATAAACGTTCAAGAGTGCTACCTCTTTTTTTTTAAAATTTTTATCCCACGATTTTTGTAACGCAAAGGGGGAGGGGGGGCGGGGGGTGCAGCGGACTGACCTCATGCCTCCTTCTATGCATGAGGAGTCCAAGCTGCTCCTTTTCACCTGACAGGGAAGAGTTTCCCTGGCCGGACGTAGCGTGTGGAAGGAACACGTTATTCCGACCAGTTCCTTTCCCCTCCATCAGGCGCCCTGGCTGGCCAGGGGAAGGTAGTTTTAGAGACCAGGATTACTGAATGTTTTTGTGAGGGTACCTACCCTAGGGGACACGGGGAGAACATGTGAGGGTACCTACCTACCCTAGGGGACACGGGGAGAACATGCAAACTCCACACAGAAAGGCCCTTTCGCCAAACCCCGCCTCGGGTAAGAGTGCTACCTTGATGGATTTTAATTACACACCTGTGATGTATTTGCTAGCATTCCCGAAATACACCTGACATACAGTAGTTTGTGTTGACACCAGTATGTCTGTATTATGACTATATGGACCAGGTATTATGTCTGTATTATGTCTGTATTATGTCTGTATTATGACTATATGGACCAGGTATTATGTCTGTATTATGTCTGTATTATGACTATACATGGACCAGGTATTATGTCTGTATTATGTCTGTATTATGACTATATGGACCAGGTATTATGTCTGTATTATGACTATATGGACCAGGTATTATGTCTGTATTATGTCTGTATTATGACTATACATGGACCAGGTATTATGTCTGTATTATGTCTGTATTATGACTATATGGACCAGGTATTATGTCTGTATTATGTCTGTATTATGTCTGTATTATGACTATATGGACCAGGTATTATGTCTGTATTATGTCTGTATTATGACTATAAATGGACCAGGTATTATGTCTGTATTATGACTATATGGACCAGGTATTATGTCTGTATTATGTCTGTATTATGACTATACATGGACCAGGTATTATGTCTGTATTATGTCTGTATTATGACTATACATGGACCAGGCTTTCCAACATGGATTATAGAAGAACACATTTTGTTATTATTGCGACGCCAATGAAATTGAGAAGGAGTTCCATTTGGAGTTTTATTGTTATGGCATGAGTTGCATCAAAAATTATTTAATTTAATTTAATATTAATTTTTTAATTATTTTTGGCAGAGAGACTTAAATATCTTTTGGATCACAATAAGGTATATCGCATGTGCAAATTGTTTTAGAGAAAGCAACATTTTTATTGTGGCTCTTGTGTTACAAATCATTATTCCATGTCTTTCTCTGTGTATACGTATTTCCCTTTGTTTATTTTGCAGATTTCAGTTATGAATTTAATCGTATATTGTCTTTTTCATGTTTTCTTTTTATCTTTTGTTTTCTTTTTTTTGTCTCACATAGTCCTGTAACACATGGAAATAAATTCATTCAAATACCTACATTCAAAGAGCCACTATACCAACCCTTACTTCAAATTTTGAAATTATAGCGAAAATAAGTACAGATCTAGACGAAGCGTAGGCCATGTACTAAACACGATTGGTCTGAATTTGGCTGGTATATATCAGAAAGAACAAAGCCAAACAATAACTTTCTGCTCATCAGGGAAAGTTAGTTTTATTTTCATTCTGACCACTGTGTGTGTTTTTTTTTTAAACTTTATTTGTATTTGTATTGATGCAGCAATGAATAAACATAATGTGTACATTTTGCTGTATCCGACATGTAAATACCCCCCCCCCCCCCCCCCCCACATCATCATTTGCCTTCCATACATATATATTTCCCATCAGAAGTTTTGTTTTCATACTAAAGAAAATCCCTTTTCATTCGCTCTCTTTGTGTCTGGAACGAATCAGTTACTAATATCCATAAACATTTCCCATCAGTGCCGCTTTGTTTTGAGACAACAATACTTGTATTAGGCCTACTTGTTATCCAGTGTCTGATCCTAGAATCGCTTTACTGCCAAGCGTGCGTGAGCTTGTAGATTTGTTATTTTTGGCTTTGACTTGTCGTAGCCTATACCAAAGTGTTGATGTTCTCACCAGTATAGCAATACAAAAAACGTGTGTGTGTGTGTGTGTGTGTGTGTGTGTGTGTGTGTGTGTGTGTGTGTGTGTGTGTGTGGTTTGTGTACTCACCTCAGATCAGAGTACAGTTCACAATGAGAGATGAGATGGGATGAGAGGTCCGACTCCACACATGCAGCAACTACTGAGAAACTGAGACTCCGAGACAGCAGCCGCTCGGGCTCTTAAAGCTCTCTCACACACACACACACGTGCGCGCGCACACACACGCCCACTCATGCGTGCGTATATAAACACCCACTATAGTGATTCATGCCATGGCAATGAGGCTCTCAGTCCACGACTCCACCCTAAAGTGGCTGCGCGCGCCTCCACAGCCAGAGATGGAAGTAAAGTATACTCACACGTAAAAAGCATCAATACCGCAATGTAGATAATACTCTAGTTACAGGTAGAAGTACCGTATTCAAAATGTACTTGAGTAAAAGCATAAAATATTGCTTGAAGAACCAAAAGTAAAAGTACTTATTGTGCAGAAATATCCCATTTCACAAGTTTTCGATCAGCTATTTTCAAATGGCCGAAATGTATATATAGCACTGAAGTGGTTACTGTAGGTTTTGTAACAATAATCAAAATCTGCAAAATAACTTGTAACGAAAGTTTTCAAGTAATTGTAGTCGAGTAAAAGTATAATATTTGGCTCTGAGATTGATTGATTGATTGATTGATTGATTATACTTTATTAGACAGAAATGTAAACAGCACAGAGTACAGACAAAAACTATAGTGTAAAAGGATAGCACTGAAAAAAGTCCTAGCGGTCTTGTTTCCATTCAGGTCCTGGGTATTCATAATGACATGACATGAAAAATAACAACAAAATTCAAATCATCACAAAAGAATAATAATTAAAAAAAACACTATATAGTACAGGTTGGAAAAAAAGGAAGGGAGGGGTGGGGGGGTCACTTAAGGGTGGAGTGATCATTACCTCTCCCCTTTGGCCTGCTGATTGGTTCTCAGGCCTGTTTTAACCCATTTAGGCCTGACGTAGAAATAAAAAAAATGTTCGCTCTGAAAGAATATATACCTATTCAAAGATTTGTGCCGCATTTTTACGATTTTTCAAAAATAGCAGACCTACAACTAGTTCATAGCGCGCCACTCGGTGGCGCGCTATGAGCTTGTAGATCTGCTATTTTTTGTTGTTGTTCTCGCTGCCTCTAGTAATGTGGCTGTGGGTGTCGCTCGCTTTTTGTAGGTAATTAGTCAGGTATGCGTGTACTGCAGGGCATGTACGTGGGCAAAGCTGCATTTACAATTTTAAATGTCAATCCCATTTTCAATTTCTTAACTCTGTCTTCTATACCGGATCCGAGCCAACCTAGGCTATCAAAATGGGTTGCTATAAAAGTCATGGGTCATGAATGATGTAGTGTAGTGGAGTAGGAGTTAAAGTGCTGAAAATGGGAAATACATAGGCTACTCTCAGTAAAGTAAAAGTACTCAAAGTAGTCAAATCTGTTACTTAAGTACAGTACTTTAGTACATGCACTTACTTTAACAGTACACCACTGGCATCGAGGTTCTCTGTTGTGCTCCACTGGCCGCGAGCGTGCATGGTTCTCGGATATCTGGGACAAGAGGATTTGCTTCTCAAACGATGCTAAGTTTGTAACCCAGTAGAAGGACTAACCACCGGGCAATCAGAGGTGTTCTGTTGAGGTCCAGGGTTTCAGAGAGAGAGAGAGAGAGAGAGAGAGAGAGAGAGAGAGAGAGAGAGAGAGAGAGAGAGGAGGAAAGTCCAGTGCTCTCCACTGAACCGTTTCTGGCTCACGTAAGCTGTTCAATAATGAATTACAGACTGTTAATGTGGACGTTAAAAGTGTAGGGCTATATGACACGAGTGTCAGGGCCCTGCAGGCTATATGGATGGTTTCCACCTGTCAACCAATCAGGCTGTTCAACAAGACCTGACCGCTTGCGCCATGTCCGTTTTGAATGATTGATTGATTGTTTGATTTCTGGGGTTAGAGTTTGTGTATTGACCTATTCTTGACCTTTTTCTCCCCAATGTAGTTGTTTTGCCAACTGATCCCCCCCCCCCCCCCCCCCACACACACACACACACACACATGTGTGTGTTGTCACTGCTGTCGTATCCTACTGACTCATCTGCCAGTGAGGAGCCTCCACAAACAACATGAGATATATAACTAGATAGCTATAAACACAACACGAGATCACAACACTGGTATCGGTATTCCACACACAGAAATTACTAACACAGAAATTGTGGTATTGGGATCAGATCATGAGCGAAAGATCGGGACATTCCTATTGATTAAACTTGTCATTTTTTGTCCGGTACTAATCATATGATCTTCTGTACATTGAATTGTTGTTGTTGCACAGTATTGCAGAACATTTCCCAGCATTTCTTTACCATATGACAAGAAATAAGCAGTGGATTCTAAAGCGTTATTCATAGTCTGGATTTTCGGTGGTGAGGTGACCACCGAACTACAACATGACGTCACTGAGCCGCGGTGATGAGCAAACCACCGACACCGCCCCAGCCCTTCTCTCTGTTTTTACTCACCACCGCTCAACGTTATTTCAGCTCCGGTGGTCACCTCACCACCGAAAATCCAGACTATGAATGAGACTTTAACCCCTTGATGATCCCTCATCTTGATTGTGTATTTGACATTAGTGTGGGTTATCTTGTCATAAAACATGTGATGATGTGACAATTTATTTTGAAAGGACGTTATGGGTTGCAAATGTTCAAAAGGGAATGAAGTCTGAATCTGTGGAAAGAGAATTTATTCCAGCCTCAAGCGGAGTGACTGAGTCACACTGCCAGTGTGTGCATGTGAACTTCAAACCGGCCATTACACTATTTCTTTTTTTTTTTTGTATTATTATCCCACGATTTTGTAACCCATTTCTTCACCCCTGTGTCAATTATCTAATGTGATCCTGGGCTCTCTACACACCCTCCGCCAACCTAGTCCCCATATATGGGGGACATGGGGAGAGCAACGGACTTGAACTCATGCTTCCTTCATGCCTGAGTGTCCAAGTTGCTCCTTTACACCTGACAGGGGGGAGTTTCCCTGGTTGGACGTAGCGCGTGGAAGGAACACGTTATTCCAACCAGTTCCTTTCCCCTCCATCAGGCGCCCCGGCTGGCCAGGGGGAGGCAGTTTTTTTTAGAGACCAGGATTACTGCATGTTTTTGTGAGGGTAGCTACCCTAGGGGTACACTATTTTTTGTCCATTATCCACACACCAAAACTAGCATCCACAAACTCACGCTATGAATGCAGGGGTTCAAGCGGTTACAGCATCACATCGCGACATCCGTTGTGTGCTTGTAGATCTGTTATTTCTGCAATTTACTGAAGTATAGAGGGATAAAATGGTCAATTCCGTTGATGTTTGTTTTGCATAGTGCAGGCATGGTTGTACATATCGTTGTATACTGAATACTGTTGTTCTTCTTATTGCTATTTCTTCCCTCTTTATTGCTGTATCCGTACCTTTCTTATCCCTGCATTATGTAACTTTGTACTGTAACTCTAACTGCTGTGCTGCCTCTTATTGGCGACTGCAATATTGCCCCGCGGGATCAATAATATCATAATTGGTGCATGGAATACCCTTTGGGGACGAGACACGCCAGGGATGTGCTCCTCCCTGAGCCCCGTTTAAACCTGAGCGCATTCCTCCTTCCCCATCGATTGGCATGATGCAACAGACTGTTATTAACATCTACTGCAACAGACTGTTATTAACATCTACTGCTCTGCTGCACACAACAGCTCACATCGAGGGCTGTGAGTGTGACCCACACAGTGGTGGAAAGTAACTAAGTACATGTACTCAAGTAATGTACTCACAGTAAGTACAGTTTTGAGGCACTTTTACTTCACTTGAGTTTTCCAAATTTTGAATACATCTGTGACTGAGGGGCTGCCATCGTGCAGCCTCCAGCCTGCCCTCAACTGAATTGTTTTTTGTTTTTTTTTCGTTTTATCCTAAATGGGTTAACCCATTTTGACCTGAGATCAGATTCTAAAAATGTCTGTTTGAAAATGACAGTTTTCTGAAAAAGCTATGTTTCTATGTCAGTCGTTCTTCGATTTTTCAAAAATAGCAGACCTACAAGCTCGTAGCGGCACCCGCCCCAAAATGTGGTAATAGCGCAGGCAGACTCTTCACATAGCTACTAGAGCATGTCTGAAATCAATGTCAGAGGTGAGCTGAAATCGACATGTAAATATGAAATATATGCTTAAACATGTAGCTAAGTGTAATGTTAAGAGTCTAGACTAGTCCACTACACCTCAGATGCAACCTTTGTACGTTTTATCTCCCTCGACCAATATTTGACACCTTTAGTTACTACAGTAGTTTACATTGCAGATTTAGATTATTATTAATATACAACATACATTAATGATAAATGATGGTGCATTCTTGTAGGTTTAAGCTCCCGAGCAGCTGATAAAGTAATTTAAATTAAAATAAGCCCCACATTTACCAGCTGTAACATTAAAGTTATTAATAATGCATTTCTAATTGCAATCCAATATGACTATGAAATGGACAATTCCGCATGATGACTATACTTTGACATTTATAAGTATATTTTGAAGCCAACTTGTGCTTTTGTGCTGTACAGTACATGTGCTTTTACTTGTAACTGTATTTCTACATTGTGGCATTGCTACTGTATGTATGAAACCTGAGAACTTCTTCTTCCACCCACTGGTGAAAACAGTGAGGCCAGTGTGTGTGTGCGTGCGTGCGTGCGTGAATGGGTCTGTGTTTGAACATGCGTGCTTTACGCAAGCAGCCCATTCACTCCGTCCGTCTGGCTGTTATGTACATAAGCCAGCCTCCATTTTCCATCGCTCTGTCCCAGCTCTGGAGGGACAGGAACTCTACTGTCCCCCTGCCAGGGAGACTGTATGCATGCTGCGGCTGCCACACAGTTTAACATGTGGCCGGTCTCTCTCTCTCTCTCTCTCTCTGTCTCTCTCTCTCTCTCTCTCTCTTTCTCTCTCTCTCTCTCTCTCTCAATGGATCTCGCCTCTCCAACCAGATCACATTCTCCTCTGCAGGGGAAAGATGGAACAATAGAGGGGCAGATCAAGTGTTCGAGGCGTTAGAGAACCATTAATTCTTTCATTAATTTGATCATTCATTCATTCATTCATTCATTCATCTGTTCATTAAATTGCAGTGACATTTTAAGTAAAGAATACATGTCAGATCTCAGAACAAATTATCAATAAAGAGCTGTCATAAGGACGTACCGTAGTTCTCTTATGCAAATATAAAGACATCAAATAGCAGTTGTCAAATATGAATAAAATGTGGGCATGTACATACATTTAAGCTTTGTAGATCGGCTATTTTTGGCCAAGACATTTGATGTAGAGAGAGAAAGAATCACACTTGTGTAAAGTGAGGGGCACCTGGCAATGTTTGTTTAAAGTGCTCTAAACAAACATTAAAAGTCCATAGACTTGGCTGCTCCTCTGTTAACCCATTCAGGCCTGACATCGAAATTTTAAATAAAAGTTTTCTAAATCATGACAATTTTCGGAAAGATTTGAGGCACATTTTAGCTCATAGCGCGCCACTCGGTGGCGCGCTATGAGCTTGTAGATCTGATATTTTTCAATAGCTAAATTATAACATAATGTATGTAACCACCAAAAGGGGTTCCCGCTCAAAATGGGTTAAAGGTGTTCTAAACAAACATTTAAAAAGTTCATAGACTTGCATGGCTAATTCCGAAGGCCAGACGTGGGAGGGGCTGGCGTCCCTGTGGTCCGAGTACAGAGACAACTCAGGTCCCGTTTACTAAGTCTAGAGAGGAACAACCTGTATTATAGTATATTAGCTGCTGTAAGATGTGTGTCATCGATTGATTCCCAGAAATAAGGAACAATACTTATTTTAAACCCTTTCTGTTTGCCTTTGATTGAGCTGTTTCATATACTTCTTTTTTATTTCTCTTCTGCATTGTAATCTGTCATTTTTCCTTCGTTTCATGCATCCGAATGACATTGCATGTTGTGTTTCCTTTGCCTGATGTTCTGTGTAAAGCACACTGAATTGCTGTTGAATCAAATTGCCTGGCCTTGCCTTGCCTTCAATAACAAACACACATCTTTTAGTTTCCCAAGATGAGGGACGGTTTAAGCATTTAAGCTGTTCATTATCATTTCATTGAACTCTCACGGGTGTGGTTGGAGCCAGGGGGAGTGCCTGTGGTTGGAGCCATATAGGACAGAAATTGAGCCTCTTCCTCCCTTACCAATGGGCTCTATAGAGCGTCGCAGTCCCGCCTCCTACCCTGGACCAGGAAATTAAACCCAATGCATTATTCTCATAGACATTTCTTAAAGTATTTATTTAAAGACGGTTACGCCGCGGACAAAGCCAACTCGAGTCGTGACAACTCATGACAACACAAACAATATTTTGGATCAAACAAAAAATTACAAAGAAGAAAAACAACAAAAAAAGTGTTGTAACCTGCCGTTTTTTTCTTCTTTCTAATTATTATTATTATTATACACTTTAACAATAATGTGTACGCTCCATAAAGCTGTGTTGTTTCACCCAATGAAAAAATGGCGGTTTCGACCAAGCCCCAGAATATCCGTATGTGTGTCTCAAAGAATGCACAGCAGCCATATTGGACAAAATGTGGGCCCATTCCTTTAATTCATACGAATATGAAGGCTCTGTTCACTTCTGGTCACACCTGTGAGGGAAGTAAAGGAAGCGGTCTGATTTCTACCCAATGCTGCTGCTGTGTAAGAGTATATTTTTATTGTGCCCTCAAGCAGAGAGAGCTGTCTCAACAAAGCAAAGTTATAAAGGACTTGATAGACAATAACAAGCAGCACACGTACCCTTCAACCCTTCGGTGAAGAGGTGACCAAGTCAAAACAGAGAGATGTGTTGTGTGAGCGAAGACCTGCACGGCGGCGTGGCGTCATGTTGTGTAGTTTTTGGTGGTCACCTCTCGGCCTTTAGCAGCACAGTCGAGGTCCCCAAGTCTCCGGTCTGCATGCACATTATAAATGGTAAATGGTGCATTTATATAGCGCCTTTATCCAAGGCGCTTTACAGAGATTGTGCATTACATTCACCCATTCACACACACATTCATACACCGATGGCGGCAGAAACCATGCAAGGCACAAACTAGCACATCGGGAGCAATTTGGGGTTCAGTGTCTTGCTCAAGGACACTTCGACAGTAGCCTGGAACTCACCTATGCTTTTTATGGCATAGGCAGCTCCCGGCAGGATCCGCCGGCAGAAACTATGCGCAGCTGCTAGACATGAGACTGATTAATTAGAGCGACAGAGAGAGAGAGAGAGAGGAGTGTGTGTGTGTATATGTGTGCGTGTGTGTGTCAATTTAACAAAGGAGCAGACGATACAGAAATCAGCAGAGAGTGAGTGATGTTTGTGCTACTCTATGCCGAATTGAAGTGGACTCGGACCCAGACTTTTTTTTCTCCCTGGAAATAAAAACGTCTGGGTTTCCGAGGTTACTTCGACAGTAACTCTGGGGGAGCCCGGGTTCGAACTGGCAACCTCACGGTTCCCATCCAGCCACTCTACCCCTGAGCCACTGCCGCCTTATTATAGTTTGGGTGCGCCTCCTCACGCGCAGTGTGCACACTGCACACAATACATCCCCGGGTATGTATACATAAATTAATAGAGCAGGTGAAACGGGAGCACGTACAGTAAGACTTGATATGCGACAGGATCTCAGCACCTATTCAGCAGCTCGATGACCTGGCGGTGGAAAACTATCCCTCAGTCTGTTGGTCGGGGCATCCGATACGGCTGTATCACCTGCCCTGACTGTAGCAGCGTCAACATGTTGTGGCCGACGGGGTGGTAAGTGTCTCTTGATGATTCGCTTAGCCTTGTGGCGTGAACCCCGCACGAACTCCACAATGTCAGACCACACGCACACACACGCACACGCACGCACGCACGCACGCACACACACACACACACACACACACACACACACACACACACACACACACACACACACACACACACACACACACACACACACACACAATTGATTTTATTTAGCTAACTTTCACTTTAACTTCAGAAATAGCAGATATACAAGCTCTCAGAGCATGACTTTGTGCTAGGTTACTTAACAGTACAACCACCTATACAGCTACAAGGAAAAGGAGTAAGAGACCATTTCAGACCAAATACGATAGCTCTGAAAAGGAATATTGTGGAGACATTGTATCGTCTCAACCATATTCAGATCACCATATTGCCTAGCCCTACTTTGTGCCATGCTGCAAGCTTGTAGTGTTTTTGAGCACTTTTGAAAAATGTTTTTTTACACAAATCTTCTCTTCTGGGAGTCCCTGGCTGGCAGAAAACATTTTCAGATGCATATGAGTAAATGTTTTGTATGTTCATAAGCATGTCTATAGAGGGTATGCGCATGCATATAGTGAATGGCAGATTGAGTGGCAAATCGAGTGGCAAAGTGAGTGACAAAGTGAATGTAATGTTGTTTAAAGTCATTTCATGCAATGAAATAGGACTTTTCTGTTTGGATGTAGGGGCTGTCAAGTAGTTTTTTGCCACTCAGTAGGCATTCCCACATAACTTCCTGGTATGATGATGATGTCACGCGCATACCCTCTATTGTCTACAGGTACCAGTATCAAGTGAAAATCATTGGTATCACTTTTTTCTATTGACCTTTTTTAAGCTTGGCCGGCTGCTCCCCGTAGCCATCTGGGACACGATCTTGAAAATGACGGCTTTCTGGGGAGTATATTTAGCATGCCTCATACTACCAGAACCCATTGAAAAACATTTTTTTATAAAGGTTTGGCGGTTAAGTGATATTTTATCATTCGTACAGGTTGATGGTATTACGAATGCCATCCACACTGCAGTGCTCTGCAGTGGAGGGTGGTTCCAGAAGATGTAACAATAGGAACCGCACATGAGTCAGAGGCATTTAAAGTGGAGTGGAGGGTGGTGCAGAAGCATGTAACAATAGGAACCGCACATGAGTCAGAGGCATTTCAAGAATGTCAGTGACAAAGTGTCGTGGCATGAATTATGGGCTGATGTGTTATTAAGATACAGGTGTGGAGGACAGGTTCCCATACCTGTGGAGGACAGGTTCCCAGACCTGTCGGTGTTTACAGAACAACCACCCATCCGTTCATCATTCCTAGCTTCGAATGGCCGAACCCTATAGGAGGACATGCTTCCATTGTGCAAACATCAATCATCGGCACTTTTTGCATGGTTATTAAGGTAATTATACATGAGATATACAATGGAAAATGCTGCATTTAAAGCACCTTTGTCCAAAATGCTTTACTGTGCATTGCATTTGTCCTTTCATGCTGTGTGCGAATGCCCACACGCACATCCGTGTGTAATTATGTAATTTCAGCCTCTCTCTCTCTCCCACACACATGCATGCACGCACACACGCACGCACGCACGCACACACGCACACACACACACACACTGATGGCAGAGGCAACCATGCAAGGCAGGCACCAACCTGCCCATCGCCCACCCGGAGCACTTACGAGGCGAATGTCTTGTTGAAGAACACTTCAGCAAGAATATTATTTTTGAGGCACAATCTAGAAGCTCAGTTGCAATGCAACACATTGTGAACTTATATAGATTGGCTATGTTCGCTATTTGGGATGAAGTGATTTCTTGACACCCTCTAGTCTTAGTTCATTAAATCATATGTTGAGGGGGCTCTACAGAAAGCACCCCCCCCCTCAGCTTCCTCGCCTCTTAACAGCTGCAACCCACGATTTCCGCAGCCCTTGCTAGGCTACCCACTCTGGCGGAGAAGTGCCCACTGAGTGCCCTTGTAAGTGCTGTATATCCTTACAGCACTTACAAACCATCCCAGTTTGTATATCCGTACAAACTGGGATGGTTCTTTGTCCAGCAGACAATACCTTACACCTGCTTGGTAATTACTTAGTAGTACTCACACTATCTAATTATTTGGACAATTTCCTAAGAGACTGAGAGAGTATTTGATTTCCTAGAAGGATCCACGTAGCCTACTGACTAAAATTGCTTTCCTCGTAATGGTATCATTACCAGAGTGGTGTAAGAGTGGTGTAAGAGTGGTGACATCCTCGTTGGCTCCAATGGACCAATTTCTTCCCTGCAGTAGAGACGCGGGCGCCTACAATTTCACTCGAGACAGCGCTACCGTTCGCGTTGAGTAAAAAACGATCTGATTGGACCAAAACTGTACACCCACTCCTGAAGCGTATTATTGGAATGCCGTTGAGCCACGACGGGGATGTAAACAAAATGGATTTGATCTCATCCGCTTGTCACTAAAAACATACACAATGGACGTGTTTGAGGGAGACACTTTAGAAGACACTTTAGAAGAAGTGTCTGGGACTTCTCGTATGCGAGGCTGCAGCTGGGTGCATGATGCATCTCAAACAGCGTGGAGACTTGTTTACAAACGAAACCTTGCACGATGTCACCGCGAGAGTTGGGGACACCGTACTGCTTCAGTAACTTTATAAATCTATCTTAAAAGAAGAAGATAAAACCGCATGAGTTTTCCTGATGTGATTGATAACCTGTCAGAATCAGCTTTTGTTGCGTTTGTTTATGTGCTAAAAGAGTGACTTTGAGAGCTGTTTCCCCGTTACAATGGAAGTCAATGGGCTGGTATTTTTATTTATTAAATTGCTAATAAACAACACAACGGAGCAAAATAACTCATGGAATGGACCCAACCACTAAAAAAGTGGTCTTACCCTTTAAGGTGGTTTGACCGACCAATCCAATGGAGTTAGAAGGTTTAGTCAGTAGCACTTTTTAATAAATCATTGGCTCAATATTTGTAAAACCCACACACAGATGTAAAGGGTCTTCAATAGCTCAGATTTATTAAAAAACTATTTAAAAACAAAAGTCGAGATCATTGTTTTCTGGCCGACAGCAACGATATCTATGAGGCAGTTGTGGGTATGCTCTTTGTTTAGACAAATCCATGGAGCAGTGCCCTGTAGGCCAGGTGTAGGCCAGGTGTAGGCCAGGTGTAGGCAATCAGTGCTGCGATGTAAAGCTGCGCCTAATGCTACGCCGCAGCTATACGGAGGGCACCCGTGGATTTGTCTATACTGGGACAGGCAGTGTCCTCATCCACTCCCAATCATTTTGAGGGCCTTCTTTTGGCCCTCAGCCAGGCCAAGATGAGCACTCATTCGGATGAGTGAGGCGTATTCCATGACATGTGCGGTCTTGTATCTTGTAGACAAGAGTTTCATGCTCTGACTGTATGTTTAACATTAACCCCAGGCCCAACCTTAACCTCGACGGCACCCTATAACCTCCCCCCCCCCCCCCCCCCGACAACTCTACGCTGCCCTGGACTGTCACCTCTCCAGCCGGATCACATTCACCCAGCAGGAGAGGAGACGGAACAATAGCGAGGGTAGATCGTGTGTTCGGGGCGTTACAGAACGTGCTGTGGTTCCACTCCACTGGGTCTACTCTGTACTGGACTCGGGGAGAGACACATGGAGAGAATAAGGAGGCCATGGTGCAGGTGAATCAGAGGTTTTCCTGCTTCGATCCCCAGCTAGTGCCTTTGAGCAAGACACCCAAGATGAACCCCATGCTCGCAATGAGCAGGTTGGTGTTGGTGCCTGTATGGCTGCCGTCTGTGTGTGAATGCGGGAGAATAAATGATTGTGTAGCACAGTAGTTCCCAAACTTTTTCATGTCAAGGACCCCCAAATGTATTAGCCCGCGGACCCCCATTTGAAAAATATTATATGCCAGGGACCCCCCATTAGAGAAGAATTAGCTATAGCAGTGATTCTCAACCATTTTAATTTCAAGGACCCCCAGTTTGACATGCATTAGTCTACGGACCCCCATTTAATGGCATTTTTTTATCCCTAATTGATATTGTAAAATCAATGTTAATTTAACTCTGAGAGTGTATAAATGGAACTTATTGGTTCCATTTGTACATAAATAGCAGAGCCCACCGGTGGTGCTGGGGTGGTGGTGGGAAAAAACATCACATACAACCAGGGACCATATGCAGAGGAAGGCAGGAAGAGCATGCAGACTGGTGAGCTTAAGTAGCCCGCCCAATTGGTCAGCTGACTGCCGCATCGGCGAATGACGTGAGGGACTTGCACACACTTGTACACCCACATAGTAATGCAGCATGTTAACCCCTTGAGTATAGTATGCGCCTTTGAGCATGGCATGAACCCCCTCGAGTATGTCTGACTGAACTGACTCCGCAAGCTACGTCTCATTTCTTGTTATTGGTTTGAATTGATTAGGACCTGCCAAAGTAATCACCTATTATTGTTTGACAGGAAGAAATTAAGATCAGACTTTTAGGGACTTTTGATATGGGAAAATACACGCACATGAATTGTTTTCAAGACGTTTGGAATCTATCGTTAACAGATATTATGCTCTAAAAGTGTGGAAAAAACATATTTTTAATTTCAGCAGCTGAAATAGTAAACGCACCTGGTCACTTTACACCACTGCTTATAGCCCTTCTAACTTGGCTGCAGAACATTATTGGCCTTCACGTTTGAGACTTGAGATTAATTAGACTTAATTAGAGCTGGGTGTGACGACACACACCTGTTGTCCATGGATTGAATAAATCTACCAAGGACGAGACAGATGACACCCCGGTATCTGGATCGAGTTCTCTCCATTTCCACGTAGCATCCATCAAGCTGCGCCTGCCATGCCTTTTAGATGGAGCCATATAATAACATAAGACAGCCAAATGGAAATAAATTAGCCGATCAATGAGATTATAAAAGCTGTCGTGACAGAGAGAGAGAGAGAGTGTGTGTGTGTGTGTGTGTGTGTGTGTGTGTGTGTGTGTGTGTGTGTGTGTGTGTGTGTGTGTGTGTTTATCATGTGTGTGTCCACGCAAAACTGTTGCGCGTCACTTCAAGTTCAGAGACTAATTAGTTTGACTCGGGTCAGGTGTGAGTGCATAAATCAGCCCTCACCCATCCTACAACTATATGTGATAAATAATAGTGTGTTTTGCAATTAGCACTTACGAAACATTCATTTCCCCAAAAGAAAGGTATTTTATGTGACTTAATGTCCATTAGTCTTCAGTTTTAGGTCCGGTCCAATATACCACCCCTATTATCAATGTTGCCTCATTGGCTACATAATAGCTGATACCGATGTCATCAAAAAAGGTCAAGTAATGTCAGAGATATCGGCCAAACCGATGTCAGTCAGGCTTTACATAATAAAGTGCCGATGCTTGAGTGCCAAGCAGGAAGTCATAGGGTATCATTGCCTCCCTGGTTTGACCCCTGACCTCCCAGGGCCTTACGCCACTGTTATGAACTGTATTATTCATACAGCCAAGAGACATGTAACCCACCACAAACTGTCAGCTATACTTCTCCACTGGCGTGCCTGTATAGAGGGTCGCAGTTCCGCCCCCTTTCATGGCGACGCCAGGTCCAGGAAATGAATCACAATGCATTTTTCCCATAGACATTTCAAAAAGTATTTATTTAAAGACCTTTTAAGCGTCGTACGAAGCCAACTGGAGTCGTGACAAATCATGACAACACACACAATATTTTGGACCAAACAAATAATTACATAGAAGAAAAACAACAAAAAAAGTGTTGTAACCTGCCGTTTTTTTCTACTTTCTAATTCTTTGTTTGGCCCGAAAATTTGTGTTTGTTGTCATGATTTGTCATGTCATGACAAGAGTTGGCTTTGTCCGCGGCGTAAACGTCTACTTTCTGAAATGTCTATGAGGAAAATGAACGGAGAATCATTTCCTGGGCCCTGGTAGGGGGCGGGACTGCGACGCTCTATACGGCCACAATAATAGAGCTGGGGACTTGGCGGTGGGATAGACTGGTGGCTATTTACCCCCATAGTCCACCACTTATTGTTTCATTTGATTTATGTTTGTTTTGGGTTTATTTGGTTTAGTTAGTCTTGTCATTTTGTTTATGTTGGAGGGTGGACTGTAAAGACTTACAACAGACTGCAGACGATACGCCTCTCTGTGTAACTTATAGTTATATGAATATATGTCCTTTTAACCTTCCACTTTTTTGAGTGGTGTAAACCACTCCTACAACTGGCTTTGTTAGTCTGTCTGTCACTCTGTCTGTCTGTCTGTGCTCAAAAAATGAGCATTGGTTGCTACGGTCACCCAGTTCACACAGGTGTGATTTCATTACATCAGACATTACGTCAGACCACAGCTGATCAGTCTATATAAGACCTTACACCACTCAGTTCACACGGGTGTGATTTTTTTAAAACAACACTTGGTCTCGCTCTGCAGGAATTGGTGTTTGGGCGCTCCGTTTTGGACCGGGTGACGGCCGCCCCGTGGCAGAGGTATCTGTTAGACTATAGGTACTGTTTGGGAAAAGCGAACTGTATGTGGGTCGAGGATTTGGGGTTTTGTAACTTGTACTGTATCAGTGGACGTGTGAGAACCTTTTGGTCGCCCTAACAAGCTCCCCAGTTTCCGCTCCAGGACCAGGGTTGTGTCCCACTCATTTGGTCATAAGTCTTTATATTCTCTCTAATGGCTACGGAGGCTGAGCTACAAGAGCTCAGGGACCTGGTAGCACAGCTAAAAGCAGATATGGTACTTCATTGAGACAGGAGCGGATAGATGTGCAGCCTGGTAGTAGTACCGTCTCCTCTGAGGTGTCAGTTCCACCCTCCTCGGTGCCCTCTTCGGGTGGGGTCAGTGCTATGGCTCCAGAGAGAGCCTAGATGTGAGTGATTTCTCCCTGTCTGACTTCCTCATTGCCACCTGACTTGTAAAGCATGGTGTGCATGTGAAGCCACAGTGTAATGGATATTGTTTGCATAGCACACCTCAACCGAATGGTAGAAATGGCTCAATCAAGTTGAGTTCATTTTCATTGACTTAAAGTGTGCTCTACCAATTGGTCGATTAAACGGTTAAAGGGATATCACAACAAATGACAAAATATAGAAGAAAATTAGTAAGGTTAAACAAAAAGTAGTCTTTACAAAATTAAATGATGAAAAGAAAGAAACCTCCCACCCAAAATGTTTTCAAATTGGCCTCATGGTGGCACTATAACGCCTGTTGCGCAAACTATTTATTTGCGCAACCCTGGATAGGCAACCCGGTCTGGTGGATATCTTCCCTCTGAGGAACGCCCCTGTCTAGTTTTATTCTGTTGCTGGTGGTCTGTACCTCCTTCGGCTAAGAGTACTTTTCTTAGCGGCTTCATTTTTCTCGGCGGCTTTCTTTTTCTCAGTTGGCCTGGTGTGTACCTTTCCTGACATGGCCTCCAGTTCCCACCTGATGTTGTGAGGGAGTCCAGGCTCCTCCAGACCGCGCTGAATCGCCGTCAGCTTGCATAGCGTCTTAAGACTAGGACTCAAGTCTAAGACGTACAGGTCATCGTGGACCGGGTCAAATCCCTGGTATCCCCCAAAGAGGACGACGCGATCTCCCACCATGCAACAGCACATCCAGTTATCGCTCGGACCTTTCCCCTTGCAGCGAACCTCCATCCAGGAGAACGTCTCCGTGTTGAACTTCCAGAGGTGTCTGGGCTTTTTCCGCCTCTTGCTGCCGAACACGTACAGCTCTCCGTTCCAGGTGAACGCCGAGTGGTACAGCCTCTGTGCTTGCGGACGCAGCCTCGTGGAGGAATGGTTCAGCCAGCGGAGGGTCTCCGTGTCGAACACCCTGACGTAATTGTGGAAGCTCCACTCCTCCTCCTCGGCCGCCACCCCTTCCCCGCCGAACACGAACATCTTGGTCCCGATGACGTTGGCGGAGTGGTACGCCGAGGGCGGCGGCGGCTGGCCCCCCGTGGGGACGATCGCGGACCAGACCATGGTCCTGGTGTCCAGCTTGTGAAGGTCGTTGGCGCATGTGTACACGTATTCGTCATAAACGCCATGGTACACACGGGATCGTACAACACCCAGGCTGAAGCCCCCGCCGAGGGTGTACCCGCCGTGGAGGTACATGACCCTCCCAAGGGAACAGGCCACACCATAAGACCGGGGCATTGGGACGGTCCCAGACACCCAGGGCTTGGACCAGTGGTGAGTGCGCACGTTGAACGCGTACGGCTTGCTCTTGCAGATGTTTCCCCTGTCGGAGAATCCCCCGCAAACGTAGACCGTGTCCTCTATCAGCACGGCAGTGTGGCCGGCGCGCCAGGACGGAACACACTGCGGACGTTGCCCCTTCCGGTCGGACACCGGGGGCAACGCGGTCCAGCGCAACGTGACCGTGTTGAAGACGTTGACGGGGATCTGGTCCCCGGCGAACGTGGAGCCCCCGAACGCGTAGATATTGTGCCTCACGGCGACCGCCGCAGGCTTGTCCTCTCCCTTGGGCGCCCCCTTCAGGTGCACTGTCCAGTGCGGCATGTCGCAGAACTCTAAGGTGGATCACAGCGGATCGCAGGGAATCTGTAAAGGAGTGGAGCGCTACCGTGAGCCAACCCTTTAGAATGGTACAGCGGCAACAAATGTCAGGCGACGTCTGGCCAATCCGTGAAGTCGATGGGTTGGTTTGACCAGTGGCGTTAAGTCATCGATTCTTACGTTTTTGAGGGGCACTAGCCTCCCCCTCCCCATGCCCAGCTTTTTGTGTGCATGTGTACCCCATATTGATGATTCGATTGGCTGAGGGCGTAAAAAGTGAGGATAAAAAGCGAGGACACCAAAAGTGATTTGCCCGGAATGTGATGATGTATGATGATGATGTATGATTTATTTTACATTTATGAATATAGGTAAACCTTTAAATTATAACATAACAAATAAGAGGTAGGGGTATGGGCCTACCTAACGTAAATGGTAAATGGTGATTTATATAGCGCCTTTATCCAAGGCGCTTTACATAGATTGTGCATTACATTCACCCATTCATACACCGATTGCAGCGGAAGCCATGCAAGGTACCAACCAGCACATCGGGAGCAATTTGGGGTTCAGTGTCTTGCCCAAGGACACTTCGACATGTAGACAGGAGGAGCCGGGATTCGAAACGCCGACCCATGGATCATTGGACGACCTGCTCTACCTCCTGAGCCACAGTCGCCCCCGTTAGCCTCGGTCCCAGCCTTACTCATCTGCAAAGACAAAAGCCTGGTCACAACCTAAGGCAGAGACGCTATCGGCGGAAGTGTCGGCCCGGAACATCCGTCAGATGTATTTCCCCGGGATACAATATTTGTCCGACCAATCACAACACTTATTTCATTCACGGACAATGTAAACTGATTTGTAAAGCATCAACGTAATTTCCTTGAGCGGTACTTCCGCCCAAATCCCGCAACTTCCACCCAAAATAAAATGATAGCGACTACAGCGTAGGTCTTGCCCAGCGTGACCTAATGTATATTTGGTGTTAATCTAACTTTTGTTGAATGTCTGTGATTATTGGCTAGTACCGGAACATCCCATAAGCCAGAGGGACAGAACTGGTCTTAACATGCCGCCCACCACCAGGTGGCTCCACTCAGGAGCCAGTGCCAGCATAACGCACGGAAATGAAGTGGACCCGCTTGTTGAACCGGAAGTGATGACCTTCCATTTCATAGCTTCACTCCGGGCCGTCATAACCATCTGAGTCCATCATTTATTCTGACCCCTCCCCGATTTTACGCTTTTCTTAGCGGATTTCACAGCAAAACACTGCCAACACAGCAAAACACATGCAGCCACGGTACATGGCTTATTTTTTTGGAGGGGATAATCCCCCCACCTCATGAAACTGAGGGGGTCGATCCCCCCGACCCCCCGCCCTATCTGCGCGCCTGGCAAGGAGGGAACCTCATGGTGACGACCTCCACTTCCTGCAGTGTCTTTCAGAACATTTGTAAGAGAGCACTTTAAATCGAGCTCTGTAAAAGTAGAGTCCTAATTTGTGTTCTACTGCTTATATTGGTTCAGCGGCACAAATGACTCACAAAGTTTGCTGAATCTACACAGTCATATCTGGCCAGTCAACGAGGCCGATGGCTGTTAGCGAATCGATCGACTGCCCAGTCACGGTCCAGGTATCTTATCTTCTGTTCTACACAGCAGACAGTCCAGGTCCAGGTATCTTATCTTCTGTTCTACACAGCAGACAGTCCAGGTCCAGGTATCTTATCTTCTGTTCTACACAGCAGACAGTCCAGGTCCAGGTATCTTATCTTCTGTTCTACACAGCAGACAGTCCAGGTCCAGGTATCTTATCTTCTGTTCTACACAGCAGACAGTCCAGGTCCAGGTATCTTATCTTCTGTTCTACACAGCAGACAGTCCAGGTCCAGGTATCTTATCTTCTGTTCTACACAGCAGACAGTCCGGGTCCAGGTATCTTATCTTCTGTTCTACACAGCAGACAGTCCGGGTCCAGGTATCTTATCTTCTGTTCTACACAGCAGACAGTCCGGATCAGCAGCGTTGACCGCTAATCTTCAAGCAGATGATTTGTCTCCCCCCAAAGGGAACATGGCGGACAATATTTATACAGTTCACTTATCATTTCTTATCAGTTCAACCCCGTAGTCATAGCAACGTACCATGACTCCGGTTTACAATAGTTTACAATAGTTAACCACAGCGGCCCCCACAGGCCAGGAGGGTATTAATCGATGACGATCTTCCTCATCAATGAAGACAGATGGAGACAGGGAGTCGGAGCGGGATGCAGTACGCAGATTAGACACACCAACGGACCAACATGCGGAAACGACGGTCGGACATGCGATCGAACAGGGTTAGGTTAGGGTTTGAGGTATAGGTTGTCGGTCTAATGACAGTCCGACCAATAGTATGTCTAAACTAAAGCCTGTACCCGTCTGAGTTCTACCTCCGACCCAGAGGCTGCACAACAACCTTCTTATCAAACGTTGTGTTATTGCATCCGGTGGGCAGAGGCAGGGGCCAGATGGTGGATGAAACCATAACAGAGCCATCGTTATCAGAAATGGCTGCTGTGGCCTCCCCCTGGCTGCTATATGGCCTCCCCCTGGCCAGCCAGGAACTGGCTGTAATAACGTGTTCCTTCCATAAACGCTACGTCCAACCGGGGAAACTCCCCCCTGTCAGGTGAAAAGAAACGGCCTGTACGCTCATACACTGAAGGAAGCATGAGATCAGTGCTGCCCTCCGCAGGTTGACGGAGGAAGTGTAGCGCCCAGAGGATTACATTAGAAATTGAAACCGGGTGGAAAATAATGGGTTGCAAAAATCATGGGATAAAAATGTAAAGGAAAAAAATGGCTGCTATGAGAGCACAGAGTTTCAGCTATGGATGGAACATGAGGAATTATTTATGAACAGATCATAATTTTGTTTGAGGAGCACTAGCCCATCCTGTGTCCAGCTTTGAGGGTTTGTGTAAACACAAGCATTGTGTTAACACAAACGACGCAGGTGAGGACGCAAATTGTGATTGGCCGGAATGAGATGATATATGATGATAAGAGCTTTTTTTAAGGGGTGCACAAAAAATTACAAAATATAGAAGAAAATGAGTTTGTTAAACAAAAAGTAGTCTTCAAAAAATTAAATGATGAAAAGGAAGAAACCTCCCACCCAAAATGTCAAATTGGCCTCATGGTGGCACTATTACAGGCACCTTCACATGTTGAGGGGGCCTCAGCTTGCCTTCAAAAGTGCTTTTCACTTATACCCATAGGGGGCGCCACAAACTGGAAGTTTCCCCGCCTGGCGCGCAAGCTATTTATTCGTGTCTGACGGCTGCAGCCCACAATTGACACAACCTTGGATAGGCAACCCGGCCTGGTAAGGAACGCCCCTGTCTAGTTTTATTCCGTTGCTGGCGGTAGTCAGTACCTCCAATGGCTAAGAGTACTTTTCTTAGCGGCTTCATTCTTCTCAGTGGCTTCCTTTTTCTCAGCGTCTTCCATGTTTTCAGTTGGCCTGGTGTGTTCCTTTCCTGTCATGGCCTCCAGTTCCCACCTGATGTTGTGCGGGAGTCCAGACTCTTCCAGACCGCACTTAATCAGCGCCAGCTTGCATAGCGTCTTAAGACTAGGACTCAAGTCTAAGACGTACAGGTCATCCTGGACTGGGTCAAATTTCTGGTATCCCCCAAAGAGGACGACGCGATCTCCCACCATGCAACAGCACATCCAGTTATTGCTCGGACCTCTCCCCTTGCAGCGAACCTTCTTCCAGGAGAACGTCTCCGGGTCGAACTTCCAGAGGTGTCTGGGCTTTTTCCGTCTCTTGTTGCCGAACACGTACAGCTCTCCGTTCCAGGTGAACGCAGAGTGGTACAGCCTCTGTGCTTGCGGACGCAGCCTCGTGGAGGAATGGTTCAGCCAGCGGCAGGTCTCCATGTCGAACACCCTGACATAGTTGTGTAAGCTCTCGTCCTCGTACTCGTCCAACGCCCCTTCCCCGCCGAACACAAACATCTTGGTCCCGATGACGTTGGCGGAGTGGTACGCCGAGGGCGGCGGCGGCTGGCCCCCCGCGGGGACGATCGCGGACCAGACCATGGTCCTGGTGTCCAGCTTGTGGAGGTCGTTGGCGTAAGTGAACACGCTATCGGCATAAACGTCATGGTACACCTCGGATCGTACACGTAGGGTGTACCCACCGTGGAGGTACATGACCCTCCCGAGGGCGCAGGCCGCGCCGTAAGACCGGTCCTTCGGGACGGTCCCGGACACCCGGGGCTGGGACCAGCGGTGAGCGTCCACGTCGAACGCGTACGGCTTGCTCTTGCAGAGGTTTTCCCTGTCGGTGAATCCCCCGCAGATGTAGACCGTGTCCTCTATCAGCACGGCGGTGTGACCGGCGCGCATGGACGGAACGCACCGTGGACGTTTCCCCTTCCGGTCGGTCACCGGGGGCAACACGGTCCAGCGCAACGTGAACGCGTTGAAGATGTTGATGGGGATCTGGTACGCGGTGAACGTGTAGCCTCCGAACGTGTAGATATCTTGCCTGACGGCAACCGCCACAGGCTGGTCGTGTCCCTTGGGCGCCCCCTTCAGGTGCACTGTCCAGTGCGGCATGTCGCAGATTTCTAAGGTGGATCACAACGGATCATGAGGAATCACAGCGGAGCATCACTCTGTAAAGGAGTGGAGAGTTACCGTGAGCCAACACTTTAGAATGGTACTGTGGCAACAAATGTCAGGTGATGTCTGGCCAATCCTTGAAGTCGATGGGTTGGTTTGACCAATGGCGTTAAGTCATCGATTCTTACGTTTTTGAGGGGTGCTAGCCTCCCCCTCCCCATGCCCAGCTTTGTGTGTGCATGTGTACCCCATATCGATTATTCGATTGGCTGAGGGCTTAAAAAGTGAGGATAAAAAGCGAGGACACCAAAAGTGACTTGCCCGGAATGTGATGATGTATGATGATGATGTATGATTTATGTTACATGTATGAATATACAGGTAAACCTTTAAATTATAACGTAACAAATAAGAGGTAGGGGTATGGGCCTACCTAACGTTAGCCTCGGTCCCAGCCTTACTCATCTGCAAAGAGAAAAGCCTGGTCACAACCTAAGGCAGGAAGTGTCGGTCCGGAATATTAGTCCATGGGCCGAATGAGATATCGGTACCACTAAAAGGGACAAGACATATGTGGTATCATTTTGTTCGTCTGACATCCAGGAGTGAGAAAATGTGTGATAGCAGTTTTAGAAGGGCAGCTGAATACCATTTTAGTGGTATACTGTGATTATGCAAAACCACATAATTCATTGTTGTCTAAACTCCAAAATTATTCACTTTTATGCACATTTCTGATGTTTGTACCATGGATGGACATGACCAACATCATAATAAAACAACAGACATGCTGAATTATACTTCTGGTAGTCATACCGGGCAAATACACAATGGCTGCCTCTCTGAAACAGGGTACATCTTAAAACTTATAGAATCATGAGTGATACCTCTTTTTATTTGTTTATGAGGATGTAGAAACCATTTACACATTACTTTGAAGAGTCAGGAACTCTCAAACCCAAGGTTGTACCCCAGCACACAACTCAACTCTCAAACCCATGGTTGTACCCCAGCACACACACACACACACACACACACACACACACACACACACACACACACACACACACACACACACACACACACACACACACACACACACACACACACACACACACACACACACACACACGCTGTATTATGTTACTTCTGGAGATACTGATGTAATGGTTATCTATTTAGCCTTCCAAAAACACATCCCTTATCCTATCTATCAGAAGTGTAGGTACACTAGACCACACGGTTTGTGGACATAGACAAGCTTTGGAGAAAACCTCTGTGATATGGTCACGCTACACCCATTTACAGGATGTGACACCGTGAGTGCCTTTAATTGATGGTCGTGGAAAACTCAATGCACTGAGATTATTGAAGAAAAACCCAGAATTTCAGGAGACATTCAAACAACTTGGCCAGACTTGGGATGTTTCAACAGAGCTCTTTGATCAACCACAGCAGTTCACTTGTAGCTGGAACCTGTCTGGGACCACCTCCAGTGACGTGAACGAGATCCGCTATTCTTTGTGCCAGGAGAAGGGGGGCTGATTCCAGTCAACTCCTACCATGTAGATAATGTCTATTTCTCCATGCCATCCATGCCAATTACCACACTCAAATATGGAGATGCTCTCTGCAGACTCGCACATCTGCACCAGATCCCATACAAAGTGTATGGGAAACAACTGTTGATGGTGGACAGTTAGCAATTCACTGGATGCACACAGCCCCTGCACCAGATGTAGCCCTTGAGTTTTTGGCATGTAAATGTGCACATCTATGCAAGCTTCCTAACTGCAGTTGTCTCAGCAATGGGTTGAAATGTACAGACCTCTGCAAACTCCAGAACTGTACAAACCAAGCACCTGAGGAAGATTCAATGCCTACAGTTGAACAGGACAGTTCTGATGAGGAAGAGGTGCATAATTCAATATGAACTCATTAACTGTTTCTCTAGAACAGTCTGCATACACTGCCAGCATTTTTACTAATCTTTCAAGACCCACAGAATATTTAGATCTATGAATTCAGAAAGGTCTCCGGAATTATTATCATCTGATTAGCTTGGGGTTACGTTTCGGGTGAATTATAAAGAGATCGCAGGTCGATCCGTTAGCCATTTGCTAACTTCCTGTTAACGACCTGGGCTAATCTTTGCCTTAAAATATGGACCTGACTGAAAAGGCCTTGGCAAGGGGAGAACAAAATATATTTGGCAGTAAATGAGACTGATGTAATATTTGTGATTATCGTGATAAAACAAAACGAAAACTACTGAGCTTGTTGTTTATTTGCTACACATTTTTATTTTATTTTATACGTATTATTGAGATCAAGGTCAACATAAAAGTCAAGGCCAAGATATGCCAGTTTTGTTAACATTTTGGATCGAAAATGACCTTGACATTGACCTTCGAATGAACTTGAATTGCTTCAGTCATCTCATAAATCAACTCGGCACCCCAGAAAACCTATACTTTGATAGCAGAATCATCCAAATCGGCCCATTAGTTGCCAAGTTATGCCATTCACTATGTACCAATTTCTTTCATCAGATACCAGATATAAGGGCTGAAAATAAGTAATCAGCTGCCATTTTGTCATTTTTCATATCATTTCATGAACTACAGACATGTAGCAATACAAAAATCATATGCAACCTTTATCCCTTTTAGTGGTACCGATATCCCAAAAATAGGCCTCTAGTCCATGGACTATATCCGTCAGATGTATTTCCCCGAGATACGATATTTGTCCGACCAATCACAACACCTATTTAATTCACGGACAATGAAAACTGATTTGTAGCATCAACGTTATTTCCTTGAGCGGTACTTCCACCCAAATCCCGCAACTTCCGCCCCAAAAACACGATAGCGTCTACAGCGTAGGTCTTGCCCAGCGTGACCTAAAGTATATTTGGTGTTAATCTAACTTGGCTTGTGCCAGTATTATTGAATGTCTGTGATTGGCTAGTACATCCCATAAGCCAGAGCATAGATATATAAGAAAGCTAGAAGGCTCACCCGCACTCTGGCCAATGAAGAGCGACGTTGCTACATGGCGGCCATTTTACCGAGGGGCAGCATAACATTGTGTCTATGGGCATGTACTTTTTAAATAACCATAACTTGCTCAATTTTTCGATTTTCAAACGGTTTTGTTTGTTATAAACGCCAGAGACGTCCGCATACGTATATGCTTTTATAATATATAAAAAACAAAATTAAGCAGATAAGCGTCCTGAATCATAGCCACGTTGACAACGTTTGTAATAAACCAATGTGTAAATCCGTCAAGATCTGAGGGAGTTATGACTATTGGTTTGAGCTGCCATTGAACATACTGTACTGTAGCCCCTCAGCAAGATGGCTGCCGGGTGAACTACGTCAGAGACTCTGCCTTGAGCCATCTAGCCTTTATATATCTATAGGGACAGAACTGGTCTTATAATGCCGCCTCGCCACCAGGTGGCTCCACTCAGGAGCCAGTGCCAGCATAATGCACGGAAATTAGACTCTTTAGAGAGCCGTGAACCCGCTCGTTGAACCTGAAGTGATAACCTTCCATTTCATAGCTTCACTCCGGGCCGTCATAACCATCTGAGGAAAAAAATTGCTGCAATGAGAGCACAGAGTTTCAGCTATGGATGGAACATGAGAAATTATTTATAAACAGATCATAATTTCCTATGTCCAGCTTTGAGGGTTTGTGTAAACACAAGCATTGTGTTAACACAAACGACGAAGGTGAGGACGCAAATTGTGATTGGCCGGAATGAGATGATGTATGATGATAAGAGCTTTTTTTAAGGGGTGCACAAAAAATTACAAAATATAGAAGAAAATGAGTTTGTTAAACAAAAAGTAGTCTTCACAAAATTAAATGATGAAAAGGAAGAAACCTCCCACCCAAAATGTTTTCAAATTGGCCTCATGGTGGCACTATAACAGGCAGCTTCACATGTTGAGGGGGCCTCAGTTTACCTTCAAAAGTGCTTTTCACTTATACCCATGCGCCACAAACTGGAAGTTTCCCCGCCATGGGCCACGCTATTTATTCATGTCTGACGGCTGCAGCCCACAATTGACACAACCTTGGATAGGCAACCCGGCCTGGTGGAGATTTGCCCTCCAAGGAACACCCCTGTCTAGTTATATTCCGTTGCTGGCGTTAATCAGTACCTCCACTGGCTAAGAGTACTTTTCTTAGCGGCTTCATTCTTCTCAGTGGCTTCATTTTTCTCAGAGGCTTCCTTTTTCTCAGTGCCTTCCATCTTTTCAGTTGGCCTGGTGTGTTCCTTTCCTGTCATGGCCTCCAGTTCCCACCTGATATTGTGAGGGAGTCCAGACTCCTCCAGACCGCGCTTAATCACCGCCAGCTTGCATAGCATCTTAAGACTAGGACTCAAGTCTAAGATGTACAGGTCATCGTGGACTGGGTCAAATCCCTGGTATCCCCCAAAGAGGACGAGGCGATCTCCCACCATGCAACAGCACATCCAGTTATCGCTCGGACCTTTCCCCTTGCAGTGAACCTTCTTCCAGGAGAACGTCTCCATGTTGAACTTCCAGAGGTGTCTGGGATTTTTCCGTCTCTTGCTGCCGAACACGTACAGCTCTCGGTTCCAGGTGAACGCCGAGTGGTACAGCCTCTGTGCTTGCGGACGCAGCCTCGTGGAGGAATGGTTCAGCCAGCGGAGGTTCTCCGTGTCGAACACCCTGACATGGTTGTGGAAGCTCTCGTCCTCATCCTCGTCCACCGCCCCTTCCCCGCCGAACACAAACATCTTGGTCCCGATGATGTTGGTGGAGTGGTACGCCGAGGGCGGCGGAGGCTGGCCCCCCGCGGGGACGATCACGGACCAGACCATGGTCCTGGTGTCCAGCTTGTGGAGGTCGCTGGCGTAAGCGTACACGCTATCGTCATAAATGTCAAAGTACACCTCGGATCGTACACCTGGGGCGAAGTACCCGTCGAGGGTGTACCCACCGTGGAGGTACATGACCCTCCCGAGGGCACAGGCCGCACCGTAAGACCGGGCCTTCGGGACGGTCCCAGACACCCGGGGCTGGGACCAGCGGTGAGTGTCCACGTCGAACGCATACGGCTTACTCTTGCAGATGTTCCCCCCGGCGGTGAATCCCCCGCAGACGTAGACCGTGTCCTCTATCAGCACGGCGGTGTGGCCGGCGCGCCAGGACGGAACGCAACGCGGACGTTTCCCCTTCCGGTCGGACACCGGGGGCAACGCGGTCCAATGCAACGTGACCGTGTTGAAGACGTTGACGGGGATCTGGTATGAGTGGTACGCGGCGAATATAGAGCCTCCAAACGTGTAGATCTCGTGCCTGACGGCAACCGCCGCAGGCTGGTCCTGTCCCTTAGGCGCCCCCTTCAGGTGCACTGTCCAGAGCGGCATGTCGCAGGTTCCTAAGGTGGATCACAACAGATCTTGGAGAATCACAGCGGAGCATCACTCTGTAAAGGAGTGGAGAGTTACCGTGAGCCAACACTTTAGAATGGTACCGCGGCAACAAATGTCAGGCGACGCCCGGCCAATCCGTGAAGTCGATGGGGTTGGTTTGACCAATGGCGTTAAGTCATCGATTCTTACGTTTTCGAGGGGCGCTAGCCCACCTCCTATGCCCAGCTTTGTGTGTGCATGTGTACCCCATATCGATGATTTGATTGGCTGAGGGCTTAACAAGTGAGGATAGAAATCACACCTCTAATAAATCGGTATGTTGGTTGGTTGGTAACATACCACCGACATACCCACAGACATACTGACAGCTGATTTGCTCAGACACATAATATGACATTTATGGCATTTAATCTTTGTGTTAAGACAGAATCTACAAACTATAGCTGTTTATAGGAGGGGCTAGCCAGCAGGAAGCTGTCACGCACTTCCTCCTGTTAACAGGAAGCTGTCACGCACTACCTGTTAACGCTTCCTGTTAACAGGCCTGTTACTCTTGCCTGTAACGCTGTTACTCTTGCATGTAATGCTTGCCTGTAACGCCACACACACACACACACACACACACACACACACACACACACACACACACACACACACACACACACACACACACACACACACACACACACACATTTTTTAAACCATTAACTTTTACTTCAAAAGGTTGAATTATGAACTATGAATTATGAACCATGAACTGACTGAAATTATGTGGACTTCAGAACATATCAGACACATATCATATTAAGATCTTACCCCGCATGCCCAAGCACCAGCAGTCTGCTGTCACCCAGGCGGATGTGTGCACGCGACCTCGCCCTTTAGGGTGAAAGGGCGAGGTCGCTCCTCGCCCTCAGGCGTCTTACTGGTTTCGTAGAAGTAAGAAAGGGAAGAAGAAAATGGGCAAGGGCGGAAAGGAGATCAAACAAGAAAAAACTAAATACAAATACAAAATATATCTACAGAGATAAGTTATAAAATACGCATGAGAATAGCAGCAGGTGTATGCTGTGCAATCACACCCGTGTGAAGTGAGGGGCGCTCTTATCATCATATGTCATCTTATACATAAGCCCGGAGCTGAATTAAAACAGTTACACTGTGTTTACATAAGCCAATTTGCTCAGACACATATGAAGTAAATTCTCCTTTCATTGTCAACCGTATTTGATACAAAAAGCCAATTTGCTCAGACACATATGAAGTAAATTCTCCTTTCATTGTCAACCGTATTTGATACAAAAAGCCGATTTGTTCAGACACATAATGACGTAAATTCTCCTTTCATTGTCAACCGTATTTGATACAAAAAGCCGATTTGTTCAGACACATAATGACGTAAATTCTCCTTTCATTGTCAACCGTATTTGATACAAAAAGCCGATTTGTTCAGACACATAATGACGTAAATTCTCCTTTCATTGTCAACCGTATTTGATAAAAAAGCCGATTTGTTCAGACACATAATGACGTAAATTCTCCTTTCATTGTCAACCGTATTTGATACAAAAAGCCGATTTGTTCAGACACATAATGACGTAAATTCTCCTTTCATTGTCAACCGTATTTGATACAAAAAGCCGATTTGTTCAGACACATAATGACGTAAATTCTCCTTTCATTGTCAACCGTATTTGATACAAAAAGCCGATTTGTTCAGACACATAATGACGTAAATTCTCCTTTCATTGTCAACCGTATTTGATACAAAAAGCCGATTTGTTCAGACACATAATGACGTAAATTCTCCTTTCATTGTCAACCGTATTTGATACAAAAAGCCGATTTGTTCAGACACATAATGACGTAAATTCTCCTTTCATTGTCAACCGTATTTGATACAAAAAGCCGATTTGTTCAGACACATAATGACGTAAATTCTCCTTTCATTGTCAACCGTATTTGATACAAAAAGCCGATTTGTTCAGACACATAATGACGTAAATTCTCCTTTCATTGTCAACCGTATTTGATACAAAAAGCCGATTTGTTCAGACACATAATGACGTAAATTCTCCTTTCATTGTCAACCGTATTTGATACAAAAAGCCGATTTGTTCAGACACATAATGACGTAAATTCTCCTTTCATTGTCAACCGTATTTGATACAAAAAGCCGATTTGTTCAGACACATAATGACGTAAATTCTCCTTTCATTGTCAACCGTATTTGATACAAAAAGCCGATTTGTTCAGACACATAATGACGTAAATTCTCCTTTCATTGTCAACCGTATTTGATACAAAAAGCCGATTTGTTCAGACACATAATGACGTAAATTCTCCTTTCATTGTCAACCGTATTTGATACAAAAAGCCGATTTGTTCAGACACATAATGACGTAAATTCTCCTTTCATTGTCAACCGTATTTGATACAAAAAGCCGATTTGTTCAGACACATAATGACGTAAATTCTCCTTTCATTGTCAACCGTATTTGATACAAAAAGCCGATTTGTTCAGACACATAATGACGTAAATTCTCCTTTCATTGTCAACCGTATTTGATACAAAAAGCCGATTTGTTCAGACACATAATGACGTAAATTCTCCTTTCATTGTCAACCGTATTTGATACAAAAAGCCGATTTGTTCAGACACATAATGACGTAAATTCTCCTTTCATTGTCAACCGTATTTGATACAAAAAGCCGATTTGTTCAGACACATAATGACGTAAATTCTCCTTTCATTGTCAACCGTATTTGATACAAAAAGCCGATTTGTTCAGACACATAATGACGTAAATTCTCCTTTCATTGTCAACCGTATTTGATACAAAAAGCCGATTTGTTCAGACACATAATGACGTAAATTCTCCTTTCATTGTCAACCGTATTTGATACAAAAAGCCGATTTGTTCAGACACATAATGACGTAAATTCTCCTTTCATTGTCAACCGTATTTGATACAAAAAGCCGATTTGTTCAGACACATAATGACGTAAATTCTCCTTTCATTGTCAACCGTATTTGATACAAAAAGCCGATTTGTTCAGACACATAATGACGTAAATTCTCCTTTCATTGTCAACCGTATTTGATACAAAAAGCCGATTTGTTCAGACACATAATGACGTAAATTCTCCTTTCATTGTCAACCGTATTTGATACAAAAAGCCGATTTGTTCAGACACATAATGAAGTAAATTCTCCTTTCATTGTCAATGGCAAATGTGACATGTGTTGTGACGAAAAGCTGTAGGAGGGCCTATATTGTTTCTGTATTATTATTTGCTGGCATGTTGTTGATTCTGTCTTTTGTTTTTTGTTTTTGTTTTATGTACGTCTTATCGTCTTTGTAATGTAATGTATGTCAATAATTGAGAAAAATCTAATACAAAACATTGAAAGAGGAGGGGCTATAGCGCCCTAAAAGAAAAACAGGTGACATTGATGAACAAGCTGGTGACAACAGACGGTGAGTCATGGAAGGAATGTCTACATGAATTGGGTGTTTATTATAAAGGTACAGGTGTGGACCACATGTTGCTCTACAGGTTGGTGTTTTACAAGGACAAACATTACAGCATTGCACAATGTGGCTCCTAAGTATATCCATGCTGTCCATGTTTTGTTGACTAAAACTATGTCGAAAATCTTTCCGTCTACCTTTTTTCACGGACGAAAATGAAATGAATGAGCGTCACGCCTGTCACAGACAAAGCAAGTTCAGTCAGGAAACTCAGTGCAGTTGCTGCTGGCCGTTCAATTGGGCCTATTATTATTACTTGCGCAAGCAGAGCGTGCAAGTACTATAGTTTCGCCCGACGATGCGTATGCACCGTCCCAGCAAATGACGTAATGACTACTTGTGCCTGATACGGCAGTGGTGCCAGGCTACATACATGTATACATAGTTATACCCTGACGTCATATGCTGGGACGGTGCATACGCATCAAAAGTAACCACAGTATACCGCTAATCAACTTACAAATTACATATGCATATACATAGAGGCATTTCCTTTAATCCACCCGACACTGATCGAGATATATGTCACCATCGAAGGCATTGGGTCCTTTAATCCGCATCTTTATTACGATATACTTCTATACTTTACGTGCAAAAAGTAGGTACCTAGCAAATAGCTAAACATAATAATTCAATATTTCAATCGTTCTTTCAAAGAGAAGCTGAGATTTGACAGTTTGTAGGCCTACTTGTGTGCAACAAGCAAGTAGGCACTCGACAGAGTGAAGTTCTAGTTATTATTATTATTATTAATGAGTGGTCAGAACAATGTCACGTTACCGGAGAAGAGGTACAGTAGAACTAAATGACAAGTCATTTTATGTTTGCTTACGCTCGGGTGTTATACGTTCTGAAAATAGCAGATCTACAAGCTCACGTACATGTAGATCAGGCTATTTCTGCATGCAACCAAGTGAAAAATCTGGCATTACGAAGCCATCAAGGCCCGCCAAGATACATTTTTGTCGACAAAATCAACTGTAGATTTAGTCGACTAAAACTAGACTAAAACTAAAACATTGCAGATGACTCAAATGTGACTAAAACAAAAAAAAAAAGCGAAATAAAAAAATGTCCTGTCAAAATCAACACTGTTGCTGTCAGGCAGAAACCTCTTATCATCATATTCCCCCCCCCCCTCCATAAATGAACACCTTACTTGATCATACTACATCAGGGGTGGGCAACTGGCGGCCCGGGGGCCACATGCGGCCCCCACCTTCACTTAATGTGGCCCTCAGGTTAATGTCAGAATACTGATATAATATTGGTTTCAGCTGTTACAATTCCACAACATGCAAACATGACCCGCTTTAATTACTTCAGTCTAAATTAGTAGCTCATTGCTCAACACAAGTAGAATTAAAGGCATTTGAAATGACATAAAAATGTTAATTTTCAGGATTCCAATTTGAAAATAGCAAAAATAGCCGATCTACAAGCTCAAAACGCGTCGCAGCGCGACGCGTTTTGAGCTTGTAGATCGGCTATTTTTGCTACGACAGTAATATATGGCCCTAGGGAGTGAGTGTGGAAATATAGTGGCCCTCTCCATCGTCAAAGTTGCCCACCCCTGTACTACATCAAACTAGAGATGTCCCGATAGTATCGGTATCGGCCCTTATTTGGGGCGACTGTGGCTCAGGAGGTAGAGCAGGTCGCCCAATGATCCATGGGTCGGCGGTTCGAATCCCGGCTCCTCCTGTCTACATGTCGAAGTGTCCTTGGGCAAGACACTGAACCCCAAATTGCTCCCGATGTGCTGGTTGGTACCTTGCATGGCTTCCGCCGCAATCGGTGTATGAATGTGTGTGTGAATGGGTGATTGTAATGCACTATGTAAAGCACCTTGGATAAAGGCGCTATATAAATGCACCATTTATATAATGGGTCATATCGCTATCAGCGAATATGCCAGTCTAACCACTGATCCGACACAGGGGTAAGGGGTTGACACTATGGCAGGAAAATAAAATGTTGGGCCATGTGGAGTTTGCTTTGGAGTTGCCCAAACTGCAAGTGCACATATACCGTATGAGTGAGGAGTCTGCTATAAACACAACACGAGATATATGTAAGGGATAATATCTGGCTAGGTGGTCATTGTCGGGAGATAATTATATCCCGACAATGACCACCTAGCCAGATATTATCCCGCTTATTACATGGCTAACTAACATAAATTAATACATTGACCCAAAACACAACAAAAAAAGTATTCCATAAGTTCGCGCTGGCTGCGTCTGCCCAGCTGCAGGGCTGCAGCACTGTCAGAAAACAAGGAAGTGAGTTGATCAAATAGAATCCATTTTCGGGTCCTGCTTCGTCTATTTCTCACTCAAATATTTTCAAAAACATTTTTAAGAGCAATGTTTAGCTGTAAATTACATTGTGTGTCACTAGTGTGTGTGTTTACATGGCTGTTATGTTGGAAACGGCAGTAAATCAAGTGGGGCGCAGCCGCGCAGCTGGTGGTGCTCAGAGGGTTTGATTAGGCAGCGGTCATTATACAGCGGAGCGGTCATTATCATGAGATAACTCACCGCTGAATTAAGCGATTGACCAATCAGAATCAAGCATTCAACCAAGCCATGTAATAAAGCTAGATAGCTATAAACACAACAGGAGATCACAACACTGGTATTGGTATTGATATCGGCTAACACAGACATGTGGTATCGGGATCGGATCGGGAATGAGAAAAGTGTATCGGGACATCAAACACAAAGCATCAAAAGTAGATGTTATTTGCAAACTAAAGTAATCATGACAAAAATGCAACACATTTAATGAACAAAAAAGCTCTTTTTTGTGTGCAATGTGTGGCCATGCATGTGTGGCCCAGGTGGAAGGAGAGGAGAGACAGAGCCATGCATGTGTGGCCCAGGTGGAAGGAGAGGAGAGGAGAGACAGAGCCATGCATGTGTGGCCCAGGTGGAAGGAGAGGAGAGACAGAGCCATGGATGTGTGGCCCAGGTGGAAGGAGAGGGGAGACAGAGCCATGCATGTGTGGCCCAGGTGGAAGGAGAGGAGAGACAGAGCCATGCATGTGTGGCCCAGGTGGAAGGAGAGGAGAGACAGAGCCATGCATGTGTGGCCCAGGTGGAAGGAGAGGAGAGACAGAGCCATGCATGTGTGGCCCAGGTGGAAGGAGAGGAGAGACAGAGCCATGCATGTGTGGCCCAGGTGGAAGGAGAGGAGAGACAGAGCCATGCATGTGTGGCCCAGGTGGAAGGAGAGGAGAGACAGAGCCATGCATGTGTGGCCCAGGTGGAAGGAGAGGAGAGACAGAGCCATGCATGTGTGGCCCAGGTGGAAGGAGAGGAGAGACAGAGCCATGCATGTGTGGCCCAGGTGGAAGGAGAGGAGAGACAGAGCCATGCATGTGTGGCCCAGGTGGAAGGAGAGGAGAGACAGAGCCATGCATGTGTGGCCCAGGTGGAAGGAGAGGAGAGACAGAGCCATGCATGTGTGGCCCAGGTGGAAGGAGAGGAGAGACAGAGCCATGCATGTGTGGCCCAGGTGGAAGGAGAGGAGAGACAGAGCCATGCATGTGTGGCCCAGGTGGAAGGAGAGGAGAGACAGAGCCATGCATGTGTGGCCCAGGTGGAAGGAGAGGAGAGACAGAGCCATGCATGTGTGGCCCAGGTGGAAGGAGAGGAGAGACAGAGCCATGCATGTGTGGCCCAGGTGGAAGGAGAGGAGAGACAGAGCCATGCATGTGTGGCCCAGGTGGAAGGAGAGGAGAGACAGAGCCATGCATGTGTGCTGTGTGGCCCAGGTGGAAGGAGAGGAGAGACATGTGTGGCCCAGGTGGAAGGAGAGGAGAGACATGTGTGGCCCAGGTGGAAGGAGAGGAGAGACATGTGTGGCCCAGGTGGAAGGAGAGGAGAGACATGTGTGGCCCAGGTGGAAGGAGAGGAGAGACATGTGTGGCCCAGGTGGAAGGAGAGGAGAGACATGTGTGGCCCAGGTGGAAGGAGAGGAGAGACATGTGTGGCCCAGGTGGAAGGAGAGGAGAGACATGTGTGGCCCAGGTGGAAGGAGAGGAGAGACATGTGTGGCCCAGGTGGAAGGAGAGGAGAGACATGTGTGGCCCAGGTGGAAGGAGAGGAGAGACATGTGTGGCCCAGGTGGAAGGAGAGGAGAGACATGTGTGGCCCAGGTGGAAGGAGAGGAGATACATGTGTGGCCCAGGTGGAAGGAGAGGAGAGACATGTGTGGCCCAGGTGGAAGGAGAGGACAGACAGAGCCATGCATGTGTGGCCCAGGTGGAAGGAGAGGAGAGGAGAGACAGAGCCATGGATGTGTGCTGTGTGGCCCAGGTGGAAGGAGAGGAGAGACATGTGTGGCCCAGGTGGAAGGAGAGGAGAGACAGAGCCATGCATGTGTGGCCCAGGTGGAAGGAGAGGAGAGACAGAGCTGGGGCAGGTATTTTATACTCTGCGGAGACAGTGGCCAGGTGTCTCCTCTTCCCCATGATTAGCTCTCCAATCAGCACCCTGCAAGACATATAGTCAGGCACACAATCCACAATCCTGGCTAAAGGCCCACCGGGGCCCACCGGGGGACCAACCAAGTGCCACATGCACTTTGGAGCCAAGCTGTTCTATTCTGTTCTATTTGACTGCACTCATATCTTCTATGAAATGCTTACTTGGAAATTATTTTCTAATTTGGGTGAAATTGCCATCTGATTTTATCGCCCTACTGTGGTTTTCCCTCTACTATTGTACTCGTGTCCTATTTAGTTTTCTTATTTCATCGCATCAACTATTATATTGTTGTATTGTTTTGTTAGCACGGTCTTGCATAACATGCCACACATTTCATTTCACCGGTGTTGTACTAATACACCCTCTTCAAACCCTCTTGAGTCTTCACTCTTTTTTTAAAATTGAATTTTTATCCCACAATTTTGCAACCCAGTTTTTTCACCCAGTGCCAATTATCTAATGTAATCCTGGGCACTACACCTCCTCTGCCAACCTGGGGGGGGCAGCATACTGATCTCATGCCACCTTTCTATGCATGAGGAGTCCAAGCTGCTTCTTTTCACCTGACAGGGGGGAATTTCCCCGGCCGGACGTAGCGCGTGGAAGGAACACGTTTTTCCGACCAGTTCCTTTCCCCTCCATCAGGCGCCCCGGCTGGCCAGGGGGAGGTAGTTTAGAGACCAGGATTACTGCATGTTTTTTGTGAGGGTACCTACCCTAGGGGACACGGGGAGAACATGCAAACTCCACACAGAAAGGCCCTTTTGCCAACCCCGCCTCGGGTATGGGCACTGATGACGCAGAGGAGGGAACTCGCCCCCAGCGCCCACAGCGTCCCCAGCGGGAATCGAACCCAGGACCTTCTAGCTGTGAGGCGACAGCACTACCGACTGTGCCACCGTGCCCCTAAGAGTCTTCACTCTTGAACTAAACCTAAAACAACTTAGAGCTAAACTGAAAAACAAAACAAAAGTTATGAATAAAATAATTCAAAATTATACCAACCTGGTGTATGAAATGAATTGACATAATTCAGCTGCTCTATTGGTTTATTAGTGACCCCTAGTGGTCATGTTGAGACAATACATACATCATACTGTATAATAATATTGTTTGTTTTACTTTTTTCTACCCAGAAAGGTCTGAAAGCATGGCTGCGTCGGACGTTGAACCAAGGGGACTTTTCTGGGTCAGTAACTCTAACCAAACAAGGAGCAACGCCAGCCTGGTTTCATTAGCGCGGCCCCTTCGACCAGAGAGCAAGCGAGAGGAGAAACTAATTAATTAAATTCAATAATGGATGAGACACTTAATTAGCTTGATGTATAGTGTTTGGTCGTCGGGAGGAAAGGAAAGCTCTCTCCATTCTCCGACCCCTCATGACACTCTGTCACTGGACCAGTGGTTAAATTGGGACAACGGTGTCACTGGACCAGTGGTTAAATTGGGACAACGGTGTCAGTGGACCAGTATTTGAACTGGGACACCTGCTGGGGCCTGTCAGACTGGGACAAGCTGTCATCCCAACACCTTTATACTAATAGGAGCCAATCTTTCCCTATTAACAAAGCCCTCGATCTCACTCTCAATCAACTACAGTCCTGCTAATATTCGAACCGCTTTCCAACCTGCCGCCACACAGTTCTTTGGGGGGATGTCGTAACTTAATACAAAATAAATTCACATTTCTTTGGAAAGACAGACAGTGCACTGTGGCAGAATATTTGTCCACAGCATTACTCATAACAAACTGAGAGAAACCATAACAATGTACAGACTACAGACTCAATCAGTGATTACAGGCTGGCCGGCCGTGGATGAAGGCCGACAACATACGTAGACAAACCTGGCTGCTCACCAGACTCTCTCTTTTCCTGGTGTTCAGTTTAGCCCAGGTCGATGTGGTTTTGACGTGAGGTTTAGGCGTAGTTTCTGTGAGGCTAGCGGGTTAGCGTTAAGGTTACGTTTAGGGCAGGCATCTGTGAGGCTAGCGGGTTAGCGTTAAGGTTACTTTTAGGGCAGGCATATGTATATGAGGTTAGGGTTGAGCCAGCTGGTTCCGTTTAGGCATAATTTTTGTGAGGTTAAAGGTTAGGGTTTAGGCGCCACCTGGGCTGTGCGACACGCTAAAGGAACAGTGAGTTCCGGCTGCCCAGAGAGGACCGGCTGTGCTCTCAATGCGGTCCGGAAGTTGTGGAGACAGAGCTCCACTTCTTGACCACATGTGACAAATATAAAGACATAAAGGAAAGCATGCCACACCCACACCATATATTTATTGAATATAAAATGAGCAATATATTTATTATGGTTTGGCGATGAATTGGATCTGCTTTTTAGGTACTCAGATCAAGCGCATCAGTCCCGACCATAGGGACTCCGAATCCCCCCGTACCTAAACAGCAGATCCAAAACGACAGGTGGTAGCTGGGGTGGAGGAGGGTGAGACAGGTGGTAGCTGGGGTGGAGGAGGGTGAGACAGGTGGTAGCTGGGGTGGAGGAGGGTGAGACAGGTGGTAGCTGGGGTGGAGGAGGGTGAGACAGGTGGTAGCTGGGGTGGAGGAGGGTGAGACAGGTGGTAGCTGGGGTGGAGGAGGGTGAGACAGGTGGTAGCTAGCTGGGGTGGAGGAGGGTGAGACAGGTGGAAGGTAGCTGGGGTGGAGGAGGGTGAGACAGGTGGTAGCTAGCTGGGGTGGAGGAGGGTGAGACAGGTGGTAGCTAGCTGGGGTGGAGGAGGGTGAGACAGGTGGTAGCTGGGGTGGAGGAGGGTGAGACAGGTGGTAGCTAGCTGGGGTGGAGGAGGGTGAGACAGGTGGAAGGTAGCTGGGGTGGAGGAGGGTGAGACAGGTGGTAGCTAGCTGGGGTGGAGGAGGGTGAGACAGGTGGTAGCTAGCTGGGGTGGAGGAGGGTGAGACAGGTGGTAGCTGGGGTGGAGGAGGGTGAGACAGGTGGTAGCTGGGGTGGAGGAGGGTGAGACAGGTGGTAGCTGGGGTGGAGGAGGGTGAGACAGGTGGTAGCTAGCTGGGGTGGAGGAGGGTGAGACAGGTGGAAGGTAGCTGGGGTGGAGGAGGGTGAGACAGGTGGTAGCTAGCTGGGGTGGAGGAGGGTGAGACAGGTGGTAGCTAGCTGGGGTGGAGGAGGGTGAGACAGGTGGTAGCTGGGGTGGAGGAGGGTGAGACAGGTGGTAGCTAGCTGGGGTGGAGGAGGGTGAGACAGGTGGAAGGTAGCTGGGGTGGAGGAGGGTGAGACAGGTGGTAGCTAGCTGGGGTGGAGGAGGGTGAGACAGGTGGTAGCTAGCTGGGGTGGAGGAGGGTGAGACAGGTGGTAGCTGGGGTGGAGGAGGGTGAGACAGGTGGTAGCTAGCTGGGGTGGAGGAGGGTGAGCAGCAAAGGTTTAAGCAGACAGCAGCGCAGCAGCATCAGTGTGCAGCAGCAAGCAGGCAGATTGAGCAGTGCAGACTTGCAGTTTAAATAGCCGGTATCAAGATGGAATGAGTATGTGATTGGATGAGTGAATCGTGTGAATGAGAACGTGATGCGGAGCAACTGCACTGAGGTTCCTGACATGAACTTGCTCTGCGTATGTCTGTGACAGGCGCGAAGCTTATTAACACTGACTCTAGCTGCCCAGCCAATGTCCTATACGTGAGGAAAGGTGAGAAAGTTGTATGCCTACTGTACTGTATGTTCAAGGTTGGCAGCAAAATATGTACAGTAGCCGCCTCCTTTTTACTACACACGGTTCATTAACATAAAGTCTGTTTGTTATGACTATGACTGTTATTATTATCCTTATGTTATGAATTCATTGGCAATAGCAGAAGGCTTGTTGTACCAAGCATATTCGTTTCAATTTGCATTGAGATAAAATATATCTTCTAATACGGTTTGTGGGATTTAGTTTTTGGGGTATAATTTGACATATGAAATTCAGCAAAGGATGTTCTGTCTTCTTCACAAATCATGTCGTGCTATGAAGCACGCACGCACCTACAAGTACAAGTCCATATAAAACCGTTCACTAACAGACAGAAGGATGTTATATAGTACAGATGTGAATCATTCACTGCACCTGGCTTTGATCTTTGATCTCAGAGGCATTCGGTTCAGGTCAGCTCTTCCTGAATGAAGCTTAAAGGGCCACCCCTTTTGCAACCAGAGCTTATTTTAATGATGTTTAGGACACAAGAAACACTTTCCTGGGTTTTTATATGTGTAACATGTTTTTTTATGTATATTTTAGTCATGATGCCATGTTCATGACCAAAAACCTCATACCCTGAAGAAGGCAGTTGTACCTGCCGAAACGTTGGTTCCTACTCTGCATCCTAATAAATAATCGCCACTTTGGCTATCAGTGTGTGCGGCCACTCTTTTGTCTTTTTAAGACTTAACTCTTTAGATGACCAACCTGTCATGAAAATGTGGTCTCACTTCCTCCTTCCTGGACTACAAAGTCACACCTCCATGCAGCATCATGGCCCCCCTCTCCACAACCAGGGGAAGTGCACTAAAGCATTATGGGCATTGTAGGAATTCAGCAATCCAGTCAAACCCGGCCTAGTCAAACACACAGACTTTATTATTTTTCTGGCCATAGGGTGCAAATTTCAAATACTACAAATACTATTAACATTGAGTGACTGCAGTTTCTTCCGCTTAGTTGCACACTGGCGTGTTGCCTGCGGTAAATAGCAGACAATGACGCACACAACACGTCACATGTGTGACACGTTGTGAGCTTGTATATCTGCTATCTGTTCTACAGAGCACGGCACCTGCACGCAAACCTAGTATAAATCAGGCTTGACTGGAAGGTCATCATAACTGTAGGACAGACTGCACAGATGAAAGCAGCCTGTTGGTTCCACCTCATTCATCATTCACTGAAACCATTCATTGAAGATCCACAGCCATGTTGTTCCCCCATATCTCTGCTGTCGGGAAGAAACCACCTAACTCCAAAATGTTCATTTTTCAGGAAATTAAAAATAATAATTTTTCAGGAAATGAGGAAAACCATATATATTCTTTAGAAATACTGCCTGATCATCAAAGTTGGTATTGTGACTTTATAATATTGTCAATGACTTTAAGAGGTTAAGAGGTTTTGTCCGAAGCATTTTACTTTTCATTGGTTCAATAGTATTTGAACTAAAACACAGATCAACAGATAAAGGGTGGTCAATCATTGATTTACCGGTATGCAAAAAATAATAATCAAAAACCTCAAGAATGGAGTTTGGTGGTTTCCTCCTGACAGCAACGATATGTTGTGTTGTGTTGTGTTGTGTTGTGTTGTGTTGTGTTGTGTTGTGTTGTGTTGTGTTATGTTCCATTCTGACATTATTAAAGCCCATACAGTGACCAAATCAAGCCTGAGAGACACGTTTGAAAAAGTCGACTTTACTTTAAAATCAGGGTCATTTACGGACATCCGCTACATTATACTGTATACATATAAAACAATCTATGTTCCCAGAAACTCTATCTGTGATGTTCACTTCTTCTTGGCGGTGGCGGCGTCCTTGGACTTCTGGTAGAGCGTCTCACAGGCGATGGACAGGCCCACCACCAGGGCCGCAAACTCCTCAAAGTCCACCTTGCCGTCACGGTTCTGGTCCAGGTCTTTCATGATCTTGTCCACCGTCTTGGGGTCCTTCTGGGTCTGAACGACACAAAACACACACGGTAGTCTGTCATTACTACTGAGAAGAATAATGATGATATAGTTAGCAAAATAAAATATGTAACGCACATCCTCTATTATTGTAACCTGACTCCGCCAGATGGGGCAGCAGAGAGTACACTGGGGTTCCCCCCTCCTGCTCCCATCTGGGAACTCTCAGGCAGACTTGATGCCCGGCCACAAAATGGCCTGGCCAATCAGCAGCAGCTAGAGGCGGGATAGCTATTATTGGTGCCGAGCCAAACTGTTGAAACATTTCAACGACACATCTGTGTCGCTGAATAACACATCATTAACACATCATTTTTTCTACCATATAATAGTAGTCATCATCATCATCATCATCATCATCATCATCATCATCATCATCATCATCATCATCATCATCATCATACTAGGGGCGGCGGTGGCTCAGGGGTAGAATGCCTGGATGGCAACCGCAAGTTGCCAGTTCGAACCCGGGGCTCCCCCAGAGTTAGTGTCGAAGTGTCCTTGAGCAAGACACTGAACCCCTAATTGCTCGTGATGTGCTGGTTGGTGCCTTGCATGGTTTCCGTCGCCATCGGTGTATGAATGTGTGTGTGAATGGGTGAATGTAATGCACAATCTATGTAAAGCGCCTTGGATAAATGCACCATTTACCATACCTAACTGAATGGATAGATTTGATCAAAGTATTCTGCGGCACACACTTTGAGAAACCCTGACTTTTAGTGGACTGACATGAATCTGTTGAGAAGCACATGGACACCATGCCTCGGTCTCCACCCATCCCAGGGGGCATTATGAAGGGCAGTAAATCACACACCCTGACAGGGGCAGGGCACACATGTTGTTCATGCCTCCACATCAGTGTGGGGGAAATAAACTAAGTACATGCACTCAAGTACAATCACATCTCAGAGGCAAACCTTGTACTTTTAACTCTATAGGCCCTACTGCAATTATTTGTTGTTTATTATTATTACATGTTAACTTTGCAGATGTACGTTATTAGTACCAAACATACATTAACCACTTCAGCTCTATGCTATACTGGACTATTATTTGGATGTTTGGAAATGTCCGATCTACAATCTCAATGTGAAGTTGTGAGCTTGTAGATCTGCTGTTTACTAAACCAGTTAAACCCCATACGTTGTTGAGGGGAGTCCCTTATGGCTCTATACTAGTGTATTTCCTGTTTTTACTTTAGACATTAAATATCTTTTAATGTTTTTTTCTTTTTCGTTTTCCCCAGAATTCGGATTCTGTGTGAGTTTAAATACTTCTTCCACCTCTGAATAGAAGGAAGGGAGATTCCTGTGATCTTTTTCCGCTTTCCTGACCTGCCATGTTTTATAGCGTCAGCAATACTGCAGCTGGAGTACCAAGGTGATGCGTCATCATCATGCCCTCCCTCCCCCGAGTCCCCCCTAACAGTGTTAAGAATGCTCGTGTTAGTTTCCTGGGGAAACTGCGCCCTCTGCTGGGCTTGTTTGGCAATCGCAGTGGCGTTCCATGAGCAGGTGGTGACCGTCTGTTTTTGATTATTTGCACTCCAACAGGGAGCGTTCCACACCCTCCTCCACCCTGGAGCAGGCTTACAAATAAGACTGAAACTAAACATTTTTATTGTTTTGACTGAAACTACAAAAAAGCTAAAAACTACACACTAGCTTCTGTGAACCAGGGGATGAGCGCACTTCGCTCATCTGACGTCACTACGTCAGGACTTCGGCGCTCTATTGCAGATAATCTTTGTCTTTTTCAGCGTCTATAAATGAAAGGCTTTTCTCATAACACCTGGAAAACCAAAACGAAGACCAAAACCAAACAAAAAATTATTCAAACCAGTTAATTCCAAAAACATAGGCCTAATTATTCATGCACTCAAAATCTATGCTGAAATTGAACAAATCAATATGTCTCAACTCAAAACTATAGATTGTACTTAAGTACAGTACTTGAGTAACATAGTTACTTTCCACCACCGTACGCCTATATAGTGCCAGACTAGAGCTAATTATTTAGCTCTGGCAGATAGGTCTGGTTTCTAGGTTGTTAGGATGTTAGAGCATGTGTGTGTGTGTGTGTGTGTGTGTGTGTGTGTGCGTGCGTGCGTGCGTGCGTGCGTGCGTGCGTGCGTGCGTGCGTGCGTGCGTGCGTGTTTTCAATGTGTCGTCAGTGTGATTGATATAGTTGGCGGCATAAACAAGGCAACACTGATAAGATTGTTGGGATCATGACGTGTGTCACTGTCATTGTCTACTAATTGGATCACTGGATTCCACTGTGTGTGTGCGTGTGCGTGTGCGTGTGCGCGCGTGTGCGTGTCTGTGTGTGTGTGTGTTTGTGTGCGCGCGCGCGCGCGCGTGTGTGTGTGTGTGTGTGTGTGTGTGTGTGCGCGTGTGTGCGTGCGTGTGTGTGTGTGTGACCTTTCAAAACAGAGCTCCTGGCAAGTAAGACAATATGTTAATTACCCCCATAAAACATGCATTGTTGAAAATTAAAACCGTTGTTATCATACAAAGAGTGTTAAACGACACCAATCAGTCCTCTTTGCTCTGACCTCAGAGAGAGAGAGAGAGAGAGAGAGAGAGAGAGAGAGAGAGAGAGAGAGAGAGAGGGAGAGAGAGAGAGAGAGAGAGAGAGACTACCTTAACCTCGCGTCACCTCGGAGGAAAGCCTGGTATTGGTTCCAAAACAGCCTGTGTGATCCGGATCATCCGGTCTAGGCGTGGTTGGTACTCCGGTTTTTCGATGTTGATTTGTTTTGATCCTGTTTGTTTTTAGTCTCGCCATTCGCTGACTCGCTACGAGGTGGAATAAAATATGGAACTTGTCGGATTCATACACAGCATCAAGGCTTTTACAGTGGGTATAGGCCCTAACATTATGATATGCCCTTGATCCTGGGGAATTATTTGGGGGTAATTCTGGTTCCGGTTTGGGGGTCCAGGTCTGATGATACAAACCAGTGACTAGCCTACAACATGACGTATAAGTTTACCATCCGCTCCCGACCGGATCAGAAACCAGAACATGGTATAATATGCCTCCCAGGCTAGTCAGTGGACAGTGGTACCTTGAGGAAAGAGGACAGCTCCGTCTCCATGAGTTTTTTCAGCTCCTTCTTGCTCAGGTTCTTGCTGTCTCCATCTTCGTCGGCATAGCGATGGAAGACCATCATCATAGACTCCATTGCGTTCTCCAGGTCAGAGGGCATGGTGGCTGGCTGGCTGGCTGTACAGAGGATGCTGGGTAGGAAATGAGAAGGTTGCTGGTTTTAATGAACCACATCAGACCATAGTGTCCCTAATAGATCAGTGTTTCCCAAACAGTGGGTCGGGACCCATTTGTGGGTCACGGACACATTGTTATGGGTCCCCTTACTTTTTGTTTCCTACATTTGTTTTTTTATTATTATTATTATTCTTTTTTATCCAAAAAAGCAAAACTTTCCATGAATTAATAACAAAATCCAATAATGTATTCAGTTATGTCATGAAGAAATGAAAGAACAATCTAAGAAATTTCATAAATTAGAACAAATATTTAAGAAGAAGCGACACGTTGTGAGCTGGGAGATCTGCTATTTTCACTAGTTTGGGTCCTGGGCGAATATAAAACAAATTTGGGTAACGGGCTGAAAAGTTTGGGAACCACACACTGCTATAGATGAATCTGTGGAGCTGTAGGCCAGGTGAAGGCAATCAATGCTGAGGTGTCAAGCTGCGCTCAATGTGACACCTCAGATAGAGCTGCGCCCCTAGGGCGCCCCTCCGTGGAATCATCTATACTGGGGTGAACATTCTGCAAAATAGGTGATCTACAAGCCCACAATAGGTGATCTACAAGCCCACAATAGGCCTATATGTCGCAACGAGTGGTGAGATGTGTTGTGTAGAGAGGTTTCCCTCTACATCAAATACGATATAGGGTTTAAGTAGTTAAGTGGTTAATGGTTCACCCATGACCCGTACAACCACAGGTTTATTCTGGAAGCTGACCAGTATACTACATATCTATCTTCTACTGTTATAGTGGAAGCTGACCAGTATACTACATATCTATCTTCTACTGTTATACTGGAAGCTGACCAGTATACTACATATCTATCTTCTACTGTTATAGTGGAAGCTGACCAGTATACTACATATCTATCTTCTACTGTTATACTGGAAGCTGACCAGTATACTACATATCTATCTTCTACTGTTATAGTGGAAGCTGACCAGTATACTACATATCTATCTTCTACTGTTATAGTGGGAGCTGACCAGTATACTACATATCTATCTTCTACTGTTATACTGGAAGCTGACCAGTATACTACATATCTATCTTCTACTGTTATAGTGGAAGCTGACCAGTATACTACATATCTATCTTCTACTGTTATAGTGGAAGCTGACCAGTATACTACATATCTATCTTCTACTGTTATACTGGAAGCTGACCAGTATACTACATATCTATCTTCTACTGTTATACTGGAAGCTGACCAGTATACTACATATCTATCCTCTACTGTTATATTGGAAGCTGACCAGTATACTACATATCTATCTTCTACTGTTATACTGGAAGCTGACCAGTATACTACATATCTATCTTCTACTGTTATAGTGGGAGCTGACCAGTATACTACATATCTATCTTCTACTGTTATAGTGGGAGCTGACCAGTATACTACATATCTATCTTCTACTGTTATAGTGGGAGCTGACCAGTATACTACATATCTATCTTCTACTGTTATATTGGGAGCTGACCAGTATACTACATATCTATCTTCTACTGTTATAGTGGGAGCTGACCAGTATACTACATATCTATCTTCTACTGTTATAGTGGGAGCTGACCAGTATACTACATATCTATCTTCTACTGTTATAGTGGAAGCTGACCAGTATACTACATATCTATCTTCTACTGTTATAGTGGAAGCTGACCAGTATACTACATATCTATCTTCTACTGTTATAGTGGAAGCTGACCAGTATACTACATATCTATCTTCTACTGTTATACTGGAAGCTGACCAGTATACTACATATCTATCTTCTACTGTTATAGTGGAAGCTGACCAGTATACTACATATCTTCTACTATTATATTGGGAGCTGACCAGTGCAACCACAGTCTGATACTGCTGTACTGCATGGGAACATCTATAAGCTTCTGAAATCGTCAATCCTGCTTATTATAATGCTTGAGACAGTACAGCACAAAGATAATAAATAAGAGAATACAACAATAAAATAGGAAAAAGTTAAAATAAATAATACATTAAAAGTACTAAAGTAAATTAATGTGGGGTTGGGGTCATTTTTGAGTGGTGCAGCCACTCCAATGTCTGTCCCTCCCTATGTCCATCCCTATGTCTGTATGTCCCTGTTGTGCTAGAAACAGAGAGATAGTGTTGCAGTGTTGCCTGCTAATTACAATGTGGAGCATGCATGAAAGAGAGAGAGAGAGAGAGAGAGAGAGAGAGAGAGAGAGAGAGAGAGAGAGAGAGAGAGAGATAGAGAGAGAGAGTTGTCTGCAAATTCCTCCACACAGTAACTCTGTCATTTCTCGACCGTTTCAGACGCGGGGCAGGGGACCCCCCGGGGACCCCCACACGCAGTTGCACCACTCAGTTCACACGGGTGTGATTTTCCTTTCAAAATGATGGACAATTATAGTGTAGTCTTTGGCACAATAGGCTACACTTACTTTGCTAACTCATTGTAGCTAACAGGATGGGTGTTGGTTCACTGCACATAGTTTGGCTCTTATTCATGTTTTTTGGCACATAAACCGGAATACTTATCTCCCGGCTCTGTGGCCAAACAATTTTCCATTCCAAGGGGCACTCAGTTCACACACACATTCACACTCAAATGACAATGGCTCTTGGCTTATTGTGTTTTATCCTTTTGACAGATAATATGTAGGCCTACAAATAGGCCTATGTGTTCATGTGTGCATTTTTGGCAATACAAAAATGGATCAACCAAAGTACAATGCTACAAAGGGACCATAAATATATGCTTTGCTATGCTTTGTAATATTATCAGGTGTCCATGCTATAAAGGTTATCGAGTTATGATTACTGGGTAGATAAGTAGCCTACTTCCAGGGGAATTCCAGTTACACAGTTACAGCAATAGTAAGCTAAACAGTAAACATGATAAATAGAATAGGCACCCTACAACAATAATTTAAGATTTAAAGTATGACTAAGAAAAAAGGAGTAAAAAAAAAAACATAGTTCTAAGTATACATAACACATAAAATGAAAATAATTATGCCAATAATAATAGCCTACAGTAGAGTAGGCTATGCAATCCAACCCCATCATTTTCTCTTCATGCATTGAATGTAAAGCAGAGGACACACTGTACAGACAAAAGGCACTATAAAGCCAGCGAGGCGCAGAGGAGGTGATGAGAGGAACTCCACTCCAGTCCTAACTTGCCAGCCAGAGTTGTATCGTCACATCTAAAAAATGTCTCAACCCTCCGTAGAAACGAACGTCAACAGTTCGTTGTCAAGACAACGTCAACAGCAACTTGAGTTTTAATTTCCCACACTACACTACAGAGCAGGGAGAAGAGAATATTCAATGTACAGGCAGGGAGACGACACAAATCAGTTCAGAAAATGTTCAGCTAATCAGTGTCAAGTCGTGGGACAGACACGCGAGTGACGCGACGGCACATCTTATAGCCATTTACCATAGTTATAACTGTTTTAAATATAATAGCTCGAGAGAAGCTAATTCAGTGTGATTCTTCTAACAATAGCAGCACTGTAGCCGTAATATAGACTACCTGAATGTAACGTTCCATTACCTCATTACACGTAGGCGTAGCCTATTCATTACTGGTACTGATGTGCGTAAAGTTGTGCGTAAAGTTTATAGGCTATATACTGTAACGGAGAAAGAAACGGTTTAGGCTGCATTTAAAAGAACGTTAACTTTTGGGAGTGAAGTAAAAGTACAGTGAACTTCAACTTACCGACTGAGGGATGAATATGGTGCGTGTTCTTCTAGATCCGCACAGCGAGGGGCTGGAATGAAGTTTATACTAAGATTTTATACAGAGCCAGCCAGGCAACGCCCATGCGAGGGGTGGGGTGGGGAGGGGAGGGGTGGGGGTACGGTCAAAGTTAGTGGAATATTCTTGCCAAGATGATGTAACTGTCTCTGGAATGTAAGCTACCGCAGCCTAAAACAAACCTCTGGAAAGAACTTCCAAAAGTTAGAGGGGAGGAAAAAAAAGTGCTTATCATGTGGCAGGGTGTACACTGGTACTCACTGTAAAACATAAATACTTATAGTGTTACATTTCACTCTGAGTGTACAGATGTAATCATTTTGATACTAACTTTTGTATACACACTGTATTCTACTGTATAAGTATGACACAACCTAATGATGGCAGTGCAGACAGTATTGAAAAGCAACACAAGCTGGTATGATGTGGTTATGTTCACTGTTGCTTATATGGCCCAGTCATTGTTGCTTCATGGAATATCAAATGTCTTAACAAAGGTCCTTCTTATCACCAAAACATTAACCTCTGCTGGAAGTGACTTTTTGGTCTTTGGAATTGGAGCTAACCAGTACAACCAGTCATCTATTGAGATGTCTTCTATACTGTTGTACTGGGAGCTGACCAGTACAACCACAGTATTCTATTGTACTGGAGCTAACTACCAGTATAGGCCTACATCCAGTCATCTATTGACCACTGGGAGCTGTCTTCTACTGTTGTACAGTATACTGGGAGCTGACCAGTGTACAACCAGTCTTCTGGTTCAATTGCCGCACATAACGGTTCCATGGATTGCTGCCTCAAGGGTACCTGACTGTATACCGTTTGTTGTGAAGAGGCAGAACTTTACCAGCTGCTTCCTGTGAGTCAAACATGTGGCATTCTGCTCACACAAGCCCTTTACGTCAGCCTTCATTCATTGGTTACCTCTCTTAGTCATCTTATCTCTGAGGCTTTGTTCACACTGGCAGACCAAATCCACTGTCTTTCTTGAGTACACAATCCTGATACAATTTACAATTTAGGCATTTAGCAGACGCTCTTAATCCAGAGTGATTTACATTAAACTCACTGATCTGCTCACTTGCCAATAACAGTGTGAACACTCAGTCCTAAAGATCACATTTGACAAATAGGATTTGCCTGCAGTCTGAGCAACAGTGTTCATTTTGACAGCAAATTTAGATTTTAGTTTTAGTCGTAGTCTTTTGAATAGTTTTTATTTAGTTTTTGGTCACCTGGAATGCTTTAGTGCTGGTCTAGTTTTAGTTTGACTAAATATTACAAGATTTTAGTCTTTAAATGTAAATCTACAGTTCATTTAGTCTACTAAAAATGAATTTTGGCGGGCCTTGATGTCGTAATGATTTTACACTTGCTGAAAATAGCTGATCTACAAGCTCACAACACGTCACGCTGCTACACGTTGCAAGCTTGTAGATCTGCCATTTTCAGCTCTACTGAGATCCAGTTCTACTGGATCTCTTGTCCACTAGTCCCTTCCTAACATTTTCTTTGTCTAGTTTTTATTTGATGAAATTGTTAATTTAGTCTTAGTTTTAGTCTAGCTTAGTTTAGTTTGTCAGTGAAAAGATATACATATAAATACATATTAGTCAACCAAATCAACACTGCTGAGCAAAGTTCTATTCCAGCAGCCTGATAATAGGTTATTAACTAACAGAGCACTGCAACATTTCACAGGTCTAAATCAATCCCACATCAGACAGCTGGAGTAAGTTACACAGAGAAGCAGCACACAGTGACAACCTTTCAATTGGTTTTTAATTACAAATCCGTGTTAACAAAAAAATATCAAGTGTTCGTTCACGTGCCGATCGAAGTACAAAAGCCAAAACAAAACGGTCGACGCCACGGCACGTACCGCACGTTGAGAATCTCTGAGCTGTTGGAACCCAGTGCTGAACAGAGGGAATGTAGAGCAGCAGCTAGTAACTCGTTAGGGTCATCGTTTGTCCTTCTGAGAAGACAGAGGTCAGTGGAACGAGAGTCGACAATCCATCCAACGCTGTTGCATGACGGTGCCGCTTGCTGAAAAAGAACTAATCTACAAGTGAACTGATCTCGTTAACTTGTAGGTTATCAGGTGTTATCGGCAAGCAACACCGTCATGAACAGATTAGAATTGAGCTCGAGAGCCTGGTCTAGGTCACGGTCCAGTCCTGAGCAGATCCCAGGTTTTCATTCCAAACCGAACACCAGCTCAGATGGAAGTACATTTTGAAGACAGCTGATGTTTGGTAGGGAATGGAAGCCAGAGTCCACTACAGAGTCCACCCATGGTAGCCTGGCTTGGCCAGCCTCATAGCGGGGATTCACTGGCTGGCCAAGCCAGTCTACACCCATGGGGGAATCCACGGAACGCTAGAGGCTGATTGTTTGTTCTCCATGTCTGGTTAAAAAAAAAAACTACAGCAGGGTCAAAAACATGGCAGGCTGACCTTATAGTACACCACGATGTAAGAAACACAGCTGCAGCTAATACAACTCATAATGGGTGTGTTAGATTTAGGTGTGTGTGTGAATGTGAATTGACATCGACATGATTTACTGTTGCTAATGTCTGTGCCTGCACATTGGCACACGTACTGTATAGCTCTGGGGCTCTGTATGGCTCTGGGGCACACACACATCTAACATTATTTGTATTAGCTTGCAACTGTGTTTCTTACTATTCTGCCTTGTTTTAAAATCTGCTGGCGTTTTTAACCTGTACGGGAAAACAAACTACAAATAAAGCCCATGTTTTCAAGGTCCGGATGCTGGTAGAACCACCTACAGATGAACAGTGAGCCTGGCTAACCCGGTTCTTCTGAAGCAAAGCAGATCGCTGCAAATGGTGGAGGATTGATGAACCCCCACAGACTGTCAACATCGAACTCTGCATTAATGAATAATAGCCATTTAAAGTTTGCTGCTGTCCCAGGTTGTATTTGTATTGTGCTTTTATGCCTTTTTATTTATTTATATTATTGTTTGTTCGACGCCTTTGCTGCAAACCAAGTCCCTTGAGGAACAGGAAAGAGCCGAAGGTCTAAAGGGGAATGCACACGTAGATGAATTACGATACGGAACTGCTCCGGTATGGAGGTCGAGTGTGTGCCGTCCAAGTGCCTGACACGCAAGCAGATCTGTTGAAAATAGGCCGGATGCCCTCGCATATAAACGCACTTGTATGTCCCATTAATATAAGTTGAAAGAATGAATGGAAAATAGGCACAAATTGTTGTAGACATGTACAAACAGCATCATCTTAAATGCATGATGTATCCTTATGAGCAACACTGCTGTTTCTCACTTTGGTATTATTTATTTTTCTTCAACTTGAATCTGTCCAATTAAGCAAAGTATAGTTTAGTTAAGTTTAGTTTTTAGTTGGTTTCCTCTTGTCTCTCTAAGTTTTGTAATCGTGTGTACTACATTGTCAACGAAGAGCTGAACTGAGCTGTTTTTTGACAGATACTCAAAAAAGAAAATCCACCAATGTCATACATTACAAGGCATCTGTACACCAGATGCCGTGTAATGCATCTCTGGGTGTGCGTTCCCCTTAAAATTGGTTCCCAGCAGTTAAACAGCTAGAACAGAAAAAACAGCGATACTGTGTGTGTGGTGTACAGGACTGGAACCTGTAAGGGTTTGAGACCTACAACGGTCATCTGTCCAGGACTGGACACCATTGAGGGGGTTTAAGACCAGCTTTACTGTGGGGGTCCAGGACGGGAACCATAAGGAGGGGTTTTTAAGTAACTGGTGGGACGATGGCGTCGAGGTTTCAGTTCTTCTTCTTGCTCTTCCCGGCTGCTTTGGCCACTGGCGCAACGGTGACGGATGCTTGGTAGAGAGCTGCTGACACTTTGTTGATGTAATACAGAGAGAACAGCGAGAAGATGAGACTGCAAGAGAGAGAGAGAGGGGTAGAAGGTGGGAGAGAGAGAGAGAGAGAGAGAGGGAGAGTCATCAAATTAATTTATATTATTATAGTACCTTTCATTCACAGAACATAATTCCAACTGGAGAGTGTAATTATCTATATTCAATATTCAAATGAACAAAAGTTGACATGTAATCATAAATATGAGGGTGTGTGTGTGTGTGTGTGTGTGTGTGTGTGTATGTGTGTGTACTGGACTACTGGTGGCAGTACTACTGCCAATAGAGCGTCGCAGTCCCGCCCCCTCGAGAGACCCGGAAAAGAAATCCCCGTTCATTTTCCTCATAGACTTTTCAAAAAGTATTTATTTAAAGACGTTTACGCCGCGGACAAAGCCAACTCTTGTCGTGACAAATCATGACAACAAACAACATTTTTCGGGCCAAACAAAGAATTAGAAAGTAGAAAAAAACGGCAGGTTACAACACTTTTGTTGTTTTTCTTCTTTGTAATTATTTGTTTGGTCCAAAATATTGTGTGTGTTGTCATGATTTGTCACGACAAGAGTTGGCTTCGTACGACGCTTAAAAGGTCTTTAAATAAATACGTTTTGAAATGTCTATGGGAAAAATACATTGGGATTCATTTCCAGGGCATGGCGTTGTCATGAAAGAGGGCGGGGCTGCAACGCTCTATTGCCAATGCTGGAGATAGTGATACTATTACATGTACCGTTACTACAGGTTTTATTACTCTGTTCACACGGGCAGATGAAATGATGCAAAGACGCGTTGTGAGAGGATTTGGAGCAGCTACATGCATCATTGCGTCTTTCCAACATCATGTCGCTGGCTTCCATTGACAATGAATGGTAGACTGCATCTTTCCATCTGACCGTGCGAACGCAACATTACACTGGTCCAGTGGTTCTGCTACAAGTGCAGTAGTTGCTGGTGAGGTGCTCGTACTCACCATGTGGTGACACAGACACGGTGGACCAGTCCAGAGGCAAACAGCGACAGAGACAGACACACGATGACTGGAAGACAAGACACAGACATAGGTTTACATTTTAACAGTATTGAACAGTACAGCAGTATTCTAATGATGATGAGTATGTACACTATTGTATATATGAGTCCAGGTGGAGTCCGTACGCTTTTCCGACCAGTCATTGGTCCGACATGCGGAAAACGACCGGATTAAGGTTGGCAAACATGCGTTAAGGTTGGCGAACATGCACTGCTCCGTGCTTGTGGTTAGGTTAGGTTAGGGTTTGAGGTAGGTTGTCGTTGTCAGACCAATGACTGGTCGGAACTTAGTACTGCACCCGTCCAGGGCAGTGTGACGTTAGGAATGTTCAATGCTCACTCTCTGGGAAGATCTTGGCCTGGAATCCCTTTCCAAACACCAGGTTTTCCAGGTTGTTGAAGGCCTGAGGGTTCCGGAGTTCAGGAGAACAACGGTTTCATAATCACAGATGGACAGACAAACGGACAGACGGACGGACGGACAGACAGACACAGAGCTAAGGGTCCTGTGATTGACAGCTAATTGGCTCTTCCACTTTTTGGTTTGTGCAAAACGCCCACCCAGTGCTTGGGACCCGACCAGTCTGCAGAGGACAACGTGACAACGTGAATTCTTCACGCGACCGGGATGGTTTTCTGAGCACAATTAATCTGATGAAGGGCTCGAAACATCACTTGCTAAGGTGGGAGCAAATACATTTTAGCATGTGATCTTAAGAGTGCGGATGTAGACTTCTGTCCTGCACGTTAGTGACTGGATGCGTTTGCAGCCTGCCTTGTAAACACATTGTATCTGTACTTAAAATCTGAAATTGTATTTATGGTTGTTGAGTTATTAAGATATTATATTTATGCAACGATGTACAATACCATATAATCAACAGTTTTAACATTTAGTTGTATTTTAACTGTTATTCTTATACAGTCTTGTAAAATGTTCATATAACACAGTCATAAACACACACATTTCATTACATAAATTGTATGTGTGGACCCCAGGAAGAGATAACCTGACTCCGCCAGATTGCAGCAGTATTGAGTTCACAAGTTCCCTCCTACCTGCATCTGGTCTCTCTCAAGCAGAAACGATGAACCCGAAGCAGCGGGACAAGAATCTGAAATCTCCATAATAATGATGAGTTGTAGTCCTGTTAGGTTATGTTTATTTTACATTTGCGCTGTGGCAGCACTTCAATACGTCAACAGTTTCGCGTTGATCCCGCTTCTAGCGCCCACGTACGGCCGCATATCGCTCTGATTAGCATTTGAACGGAGTACATGTCTCTGCCCGAGAGGGACCAGATGGGAGCAGGAGGAACTCACTGCTGAGTCAGGTTAAGCAAGAGTATCTGCTACTAATGTAGTAGCTAATGAGGATCCAAATAAACAACCTCAACCATTGTTACGATGGTGATGATGAGGAGGATACAGTGAGAGAGCAGATGAAGAGCACAGAGCCCAGGAACCCTCCCACGATGGTGAGCCACTCTGTGGAGCCCAGCTGTTTGCTGAACATCTGCATCCCGGCAAACACCAGCACCGTCAGTAGACTGGACAGCACCAGGGATGTGCCTGTGTTCACTGCTGCACGCACACACACACACACACACACACACACACACACACACACACGTTAGAAGAAGTCAAGAGAGGTACTTGAATGTTCAGATTCAACTGTGTACCGTCCACAGCAACAACACATGGGTGGGCGATATGGAACAATGTAATATCACAATTATTTTTCTAGCTCTGTATCACTATCCACAATAATTATCACAATTCTTGTTGTGTTATTTCTCAAGTTAGTTCATCCACGGATCATTTAGACCAAAATACTGGCAAACGAAACCTTCAAAACCACCCACCTCTTCAACATTGCCTTCCCCAGCTAACCCTTTTCACTGTCTTTTAATGTTTTTTAGCCTTTAGTGGTTTTTTTCTAATAAAGTTGTTTTTATTTGTGTTGTTACCTCTGTAAATCCCCCCCCATGTAAAGCGTCTTTGGGTACTCAGAAAAGCGCTATATAAGTTTGAGATATTATTATTATTATTATTAATAAATTATATAATTATTATAAATAAAAGGTATAAAACTGCAAATCATAGATGTGCATTGACTGCACATGATGTGCATTGACTGCACACTGCAATTGCGTTATTGATTGAATACGGATATACAGACAGTTATACAATAATGCTAAAAGGATAATACAAAAAGCCCTGAGGGCTTGTTTCCAACTTTCCATTGTGGTCATTGTGTATTCAATTAATCAAGAATAGCAAATGATTGTTCCGTCAAGTGTCAATAGAGGATATGCGCGTGACATCATCATCATACCCGGAGTTATGCGGGAACGCCTACTGTGGCAAAAAACTACTTTCTGGCCATGACAGCCCATACATCCACACAGAAAAGTCTGCAATCTGATTGCATTAAACAATGTTAAACTCACACTCACTGTATGCATGCGCATACCCTCTATAATGGACTGGTTGATGATGTCAAAGCTAGGGATGAGCGCAGCCAAGTCAACTAGTAGTCCATTACAAACATCAAACACATTTAACATCTCACTACTGGAACCAACAGAAGTTACAGAACCATAAATGGTACCAGAAGAACCAGTAACATAAAGAAAGAAGGCCCTGGAGCAATTTATTAAAACCAGTAACATATTTCCATCTCACTGCATGGTTGGTACTTGGTGCCCCAAAAAACTTTGTATTATATAATATTATTAGACTATAATAATGTACTACAACAACAACAACAACAACACGTTTCATAGATGTGTTCACTCTCCTCTCAGATGTAAGGTTAATGTATCTATTTATCCGTTGTGTATTTAGTTATCATTGGATTAGTTCTCTATTGTATTGTATCTCTATTCTCTAGTAATGCAACGCCTGTACGCCACGTCAGTGCACACACACACTCAAACGGTTCCGGGGTTGTTAGCCCCGGCTAACATTAAACAGTGATGGAATGGAACTGTGGAAATAAATATGATTTACATTTAAAGTAAATCACTATTAATGTCATATTCCATGGCGCAAACAGGTGTGGTACATTAATGTGAAATACACTCTTTGTAATTCATTTTTTATTGTGAAACGCTCGCACTGTTAGCTCCAGCTGCTGCTGTGAACATTAATGTTGTAAAACATTGTCATGTTGCCTTAGAAAATACTAAACCAACTGCAATAATAGAACAGCGAGATTATTAATAGTGATAATAATGAATCATATGAATAACCATACATACCCATAACTAGATAAGAGGTTAGGAGGATTGAATTGTGGTTCAGAAATCAGTGTCGATGGAGCGCTGCTGGGCTGCAGGAGGCGGAACTGTCAACTGAACTGATCTGAACCAACCACACGAGCGACCCGGACACAATTATAGGTGACACAGACACACACACACACGGGATGTTAAATTGTACAAGTTATTTATTTGCATTTATTTATGGCTATATTAATTGACACGTACTAATTTCACGATATAGTTTTACTTTTTAAATTAGAATTTGGTCAAACTAATATTATGCCTGCTAAAAGGGTGATAACTGCTCTATGGGGGAGATGCCCCATTATAGCGTTTGTTCACCACCAAGTGTCACTGTTGCACAGACACAGACACAGACACAGACACACAGTTCAGGGAGGAGGGCTTGTACAGTACAGTACGGTACAGTACAGTACAGTACAGTACAGTACAGTACAGTACAGTACAGTACAGTACAGTACAGCACCACTCACTTCAGACATGTTTTTACCTATGATGATCTCCTGTTTATAGTATAATATTGAAAATTGTGGACCCTGTTGTAAACAATTAAGTGTAGCTTTATCATATTGTATCGTCCACAGTAACATGTTTTGTATTGAGTTGTGCTTTCGTTTGAAATGTACCAATTCAGCATAGGCCTACTGTTAAATACTTCAATCAATCAATCAATCAAAAATAAATACTCATTGTTTGAATCAAATTCATCCGTGGAGTGGAGACGTGGAGTAGCCTAGCCGGCTGCCACCCCAAAAGTAACATTTAACGGGCAATCTGCCACACTGTCCTTACAAAAATCACATTTTTATGAAATGAAACACTAAACACTAATGAAACACCAAACACTAATGAAACACTAAACACTAATGAAACACTAATGAAACACTAAACACTAATGAAACACTAAACACTAATGAAACACTAATGAAACACTAAACACTAATGAAACACTAATGAAACACTAAACACTAATGAAACACTAATGAAACACTAATGAAACACTAAACACTAATGAAACACTAATGAAACACTAAACACTAATGAAACACTAATGAAACACTAAACACTAATGAAACACTAATGAAACACTAACGAAACACTAATGAAACACTAAACACTAATGAAACACTAAACACTAATGAAACACTAATGAAACACTAATGAAACACTAAACACTAATGAAACACTAATGAAACACTAAACACTAATGAAACACTAAACACTAATGAAACACTAAACACTAATGAAACACTAAACACTAATGACACACTAAACACTAATGAAACACTAATGAAACACTAAACACTAATGAAACACTAATGAAACACTAAACACTAATGAAACATTAAACACTAATGAAACACTAAACACTAATGAAACACTAAACACTAATGACACACTAATGAAACACTAATGAAACACTAAACACTAATGAAACACTAAACACTAATGAAACACTAATGAAACACTAAACACTAATGAAACACTAAACACTAATGAAACACTAATGAAACACTAAACACTAATGAAACACTAAACACTAATGAAATCACAAAATCACTAAAAATCACTAAATCACTAAAATCACTAAAAATCACTAAATCACTAAAATCACTAATCACTAAATCACTAATCACTAAATACACATAATATGAAACCCCACTTAGGCAACCACGTAAAAAAGAGAGGACAGAAAATGGTACATATAGAACAGTAGAGGAGCGCTAATCACAGATTAACTAAATCACTAAAATCACGAATCACTAAATCACTAAAAATCACTAAATCACAAAAAATCACTAAATCACTAATCACTAAATACACATAATATGAAACCCCACTTAGGCAACCACGTGAGTGCTAGTATTCTTTTCTAATGCAAAAGCAGAGACGTTTCTGTGGCTACCAAGGTGGGGCGTGGGGGGGGGGACAGAAAACCACCCAATGATAGAACCGCAGAATTTCAGATTGATTATTAACTGTTAAGTTTAATTGATTAATTTCCTAACAGCGATTCATCGATTTACGATTAACTATTAGCATCCCTAATACCTACATACATTGTATCTATTAATCAATGCACTAAAATATGAGATAAACAGCCAAAAAAATCACACCCGTGTGAACTGAGTGGTGTAAGGTCTTATATAGACTGATCAGCTGTGGTCTGACGTAATGAAATCACACCCGTGTGAACTGGGTGACCATAGCAACCGTGCTCATTTTTTGGTACGAACAGACAGACAGACAGACAGACAGACACGTAAACTAACAAAGCCAGTTGTAGGAGTGGTTTACACCACTCAAAAAAAGGCAGACCATTCAGAAATTTATTTTGTTTGTTTTATTGTTGTGAACATGTAGAATTCAAACATATATAATAGCTATACAACACTGAAACACTTGTTTTTTACCTCCATCTGTGTTAACAGGTCATGTTTTAGCTCACAATGTTTTGGTAGTATAAATTATATAAAAAATATGGCACCTCTGTCAAATACCTTCAAACTGAAAATGGTAAGTAAAACAATTTGACTGTCTTTGTCACTTTAATGTGGCACAATACTGATGAAGACAATACAGTAATAATATGCTTATATAAGGTATATTGTTTGATATGTTGTGTCTCCTATCATTTAATTGGCAAGCTTCATTCGTCTATCATACTGAATACAAAATGAGTGGTGGCTCAATACATAGTTCATATTAAATAGAGTGATGTACAATGATAATTTAAAATATGATATCCACAGGCCAAATATTGATATGCAAAGTCTCTGTGTTGATTAATCCTTCATTCATAATACTATAAAATAATACTATAAAACTACTTCCATGTTTTCTTTATACAGGTTCAAGAGGTTGAATAATGTTTCCTCGCGTCCTCTTTTGTTTCTTCTAAGTTTAGGCTTCGTACACACATATCAGACGAACATGCTCTGTGCTGTCCGTGTTTCATGGCCGCCTCAATGCTTTTCCAATGGAAGTCACGCGGTTTGACCAAACAGTTGTGTGTGATGGGGGGGGGGGGGCAATCAAACACAAGTGTTTGGTCAAACCACGCGACTTTCATTGGAAAAGCATTGGGGCGGCCATGAAACACAGGCAGAGCACAGCACAGTTGTTCTTTATGTGCACGAAGGTGTTACCGATGATACTAAATAAGGCTCTGTTCCATTTAGTGTGCAGTGGTTCTCACTTTTTTTTAATTTCAAGGACCCCCATAACTCTTTAATAACTCTTACGGGTCCATTTGGTTCCATTTGTACACTCTCAGACCGGTTCAGTTCTTTTTGGTTCTTAGTCCATGAGCCAGAGCTCCAAAATTGGTGGGAAAAACTAGACCTATATGAAATTGTTTATAGGATCACGTCCTTTCATGGTGATAGCAATCTAATATAGGTATGGTTTTACCCACTCAATTCATGATTAACGTTCCAATTTTGGAGCTCTGGCTCATGGACTAAGAACCAAAAAGAACTGAACCGGTTCCCATTGGGAACCAACCAGTGGCAAAGGGGCCTCAGAGTTACACACCCGTGGAACCCACTCAAGGACTGCACTTTGAGACCCACTGGTGTAGCAGAATGTTTTCAGTGAGCCAAGTTTGACCAGAATGGAACAGAGCCTTCATTAGTATCAGCAGTAACACCTTTAAATATAGGAAGTGGCACAAGTTCTTTCCAAAATGGCGGGTGTGCATTGTACCCCTTTTTCCTCCCTGTTATACCATAACTCTTCCCACTGCTGTACCTGTATATTGGCTCACCTGCATGTGAGGAGCCCCTACTGGGAGGACGTAGAGCCGTCGTCCTACCCCTCCCAGTCAACATACCCAGCTTAGGGCGCAGGCACATATATGAGTCAAGAGGCGGCAAGAAATGCCTAGAGCAGGCATCTCTTCCTGGTTTTAAACAGCTGGTCGTGGGATTGACACTTGCGCGTGGCTTCAACTTGCAACGTCGGCAAAAAAAACGGAAAGGCTTTGCCGACGCTACAAGTTGAAGCCGCACGCAACCATCATTTCCATTTTTCTGATGTGAAGATGTGCCTGCATGCGCCCTTACAGGTGCCGCCCCAGCCCATAGGAGTATGTCAAGTGACAAAAAACCGACTTCCCTCCCCTAAACACGGGGTGGGAACACCCAATACTGTGCATCCTGGCCAAGCCGGATGCACAGCGATGGACTCGAACCCCTACACTCTGCCATGGCAGGCAGCTATAGCCCTCCACCGATGGATCACCCCTTTCCTCACATCGGCGAAAGGCTGATCAATCATGCTGGAGAAATCAATCAATATGGCCCCAATAGAGATTGAAATACAGCATGATGGTTGCTTATTTAATACAACTGAATACATATCCATAAGTACTAATAAGAGTTTGATGGTTCTATTGCAGCATGCTAACTGCATGACACTGATAACATAATTATTGCACAATGTATTTACAAGAACAAACGCGTGTACAGTTGAATCCACACACTGCAGCTATAGGGTCTGAAGAACCAGGCCTCAACGTGTAACTGGAATTTAGAACCAGGTAAGGGTTAACCTTAGGCTTATGTTGCGTTCACATGCACTGGCAGACGCAAAGATGCAGTTTACCATTAATTGTCAATGGAAGCCTGCGACACGAAGCAAATGCTATGCTTGTAGCTGCTGCAAAAGCTACAACAGCTACAAATACACTGTGTAGCTTTGCATCTTTTACATCTGCACGTGTGAACGCACCATTATGCTGTATTCACGCAGGTATACAGTCGACCATTCATTTCCAATGGAAGCCCGCGACATGAAGATACAATGATGCAGCCGACGTTTGTAGCTGCTATACAAAAGCTACAAAGCTTCAAAGCTACAATAAAGTCGAATTGGTTTCAACTTCAGCTATAAGCTACAAATACGCTGTGAAGCTTTGCATCTTTGTATCTTTTGCATGTGTCCCTGTGTGAATGCAGCATTAAAATTGTTCAGAATGCGGACAAATCCAATGTGTTTCTCGACGTGACCTTATATGCTGCGTTCACACTGGCAACTATAAACACGCTACCATTCTTTTACACAAAGATACGTCCGACATTTGTAGCTGCTACAGAAGCTACAACAGCTACAAAGCTACAACAATGCTGCGTATAGCTTTGTCTTGTTTTGTAGCTGCAGTTGTGAACACACCATTAGGACTGACCCTACACTGGTATATGTGCAAGTGATCCGATTAGATTTATCTGTTCAGACGTCGTCGACCTATCTGCATTGCATGATCGGGCGCTGTGGTGACGACGACATGACGTCACCATAATCGTCTCTGTCGGGTGGAAACCTTGTATGTCCAAAACTGTTACTTTTCAGGATTCTAATAAGAACAAAAAAAGGTAGCAGATCTACAAGCTTGCGTTAGGGTGATCAAGGGTGATACTATGTACAGTTGGAGGCCATCGATATTGTCCTTTTCTTTTTGCTGAGGTTTGCTGTACCTGTATATTGGCTCACCTGCATGTGAGGAGCCCCTACTGGGAGGACGTAGAGCCGTCGTCCTACCCCTCCCAGTCAACATACCCAGCTTAGGGCGCAGGCACATATATGAGTCAAGAGGCGGCAAGAAATGCCTAGAGAGTTTTAAACAGCTGGACGTGGGATTGACACTTGCGCGTGGCTTCAACTTTTCAAAAATAGCAGACCTACAAGCTCATAGCGCGCCACCGAGTGGCGCGCTACGAGCTTGTAGGTCTGCTATTTTTGAAAAATCGTGAAAATTTAGAAGGATTTTTTCAGGATTTAGAAGGATTTTTAAAAGTTTTGAGGTCAGGCCTAAATGGGTCAAATGATAAGGGACAATATCGGTGGCACCCAACTGTATAAGTTGTTGTTAATTAACAGAGGGAAAAAAAGTAAAAAAAAATGGAAGAAGAGGTTTCTGCCCGACAGCGACGCTATGCTATGCTCTGTCATGCCACTGTCGCTCACACAGCCTGGGCACACCTGCACTTCCATGCCAAAAGAAACTGTCTGCCGGCGTTTCTTCCGGGTTTTTAGACAGCTGGTGGATGGAAATGAAGCTCCACCCACGCGGCAGAATTCCGCTGGGGCAAGCTTTCCCGGGAATCTGGCCGACGCGGCATTCTGCCACGTGGGTGGAGCTTCATTTCCATCCACCAGCTGTCTAAAAACCAGGAAGAGACGCCGGCAGACAGCTTCTTTTGTCCGCGGAATCTTAGGTGTGCTTACACTGACAGAGGGACACCGTCGGGCGGCGAGTCGGCGTCCGAGGGTCCAGATTGAGACCGATATTTAGAGAAATCAGAATTGAATCACATTATAAACCACCTTGGTTCATGGGTCGAATGTTGAACCCCCCTATAGGCATCGTTAAATGGAACCGTTAAGGAATCGGAATCGTTCAAATCCTTAAAGGATCCCACAAACCTAACTTGAGCAAGAGGTCTCTCCACAAATCATCATAACTCACAATGTTTTCAAAATCACAAAAATAGCCGCCGATCTGCAATTTTCTAATCTAATGTTCTCACGATTTTTCTCTCTTTGTGTGAATGTATACATACAGTGTGTGTGTGTGTGTGTGTGTGTGTGTGTGTGTGTGTGTGTGTGTGTGTGTGTGTGTGTGTGTGTGTGTGTGTGCCAAACGCTCCACCACTACAGTGGTGTTTCATCAGGGACATAAGACATGCAGCAGCAATGAGGGCCCGTAATATCGTAATATGGCCGCGTGTGATTGGCTAAGGCTCGGACTGAGGAGACACTGTGGGCCCTGCTGGTTGGTCTGTCCTGGCCGTGGCTGAGGGGTCAGAGGTCGAGTTCAGAGCCACGTCCTGCTTGGGATCCTTCTCAGGCTGCCGAGTCCTGAAAGGTCAAGGTTCACACACAAGTCACACAGTGAATACAATTCTGATACAACCATGGTTAGCAACTGGACATGCAGTTTGCCACGTCCTCCACTAGAGGTCCTTCTTTGACAACGAATGTGTGTGTGTGTGTGTGTGTGTGTGTGTGTGTGTGTGTGTGTGTGTGTGTGTGTGTGTGTGTGTGTGTGTGTGTGTGTGTGTGTGTGTGTGAGAGAGAGAGAGAGAGAGAGGGGGGGGTTGTGTTGAATGATGGTTCTAACACTAAATGGTCAATTAGTTTCATGTTGAAGGAGCACTTCATCCATTTTCAACATTATCTTCATATAATTTGGGCCTCCTCCCTCTAAATGGTCCTTGTAAGATGGTACCATTATGACTATTTGTTGAAGACACGTATACATGCATCTAGAGAGAAATCTCAGACCTTTTAACTGTCCATTTGGTGGACCCTTACAGTTGATGGTATGATGACAACAGAGTGGCTGGAGAGACTAGTGAGGACCAATATTATATGTGATGATGTTGACAAAAAGTATTAAGGTGTGATATCTGGGTGAGGGAGGGGACGTGTGCAGCAGCAGGTGGCGCTCTTTTACACCGCAATACTGGAGAGAGAGACTGCATGATTAAGGAAGGAACAGATTAACATTCCATAACCAAACATGTGACGGATTATTAGTATTATGACTGCTGTGGATTCTGTTTGAAAGAAGCCCATTAGGAACAAACACCAGCACTACTGTATGCATGTTTGGATATTATTGTAGTCCGGCAGCCGACAGGCTTATTTTGTCTAAAGTGGGAATTTATTGGCCTAAAATATTGTCTATATACATACATTCATGAATCCACTTGCTGACCGGCTGTCGGTATTGAGCATTCTTTATAGGGGTTTCTTGTGAACCTACCTTTAACATCTTTCCTTGTGCTTTAAGTAGCATGTGACATGTCAAACTTTAAGGACTCCCTTGAAAACGAGTTGCTGCAACTCAAGGGACTATCCTTCAGGGAAATTTCAAAATAAAAACTAGGGGGTTTCATGATTCTGAATCCATTCCAAGCATTAGTTTTGCACAAAAAACACTCCTTGTGCTGATCTCATCACATTTGTCATGACGGCTAGGCCATTTTTAGCCCAAGGAGTGTTTTTTGTGACGAATAACAGTTTAAGTCCAAATTTTATTCTGACCCCTCCACGAAAAGGCCTCGTTGTCCTGACCCCTTATCCATCATTTATACATTATGGATTATTAGTGTGGACTTAAACTGTTATTCGTCTATAGTACTCAATTAAGCTGTTTTCAGCTTCTTTTTTATATATAAAATGGCAACAAACACAAGCATTCAAGTTGTAAACAGCTACACCCATTTTTACAAAATCAGTACATGATACATCATTAACTAAAAAATTCTATCAATTGGGCAATCATTTAATCGATTGTTCAATTCATTGTTTTGGCTCCACTTTCTGTTGAGACGTCCACAGTTTCCTCTCTCTCTGTTTCTTTGGGATTACTATACAGGACAAAATAAGTGTTAACATGTCTAAACACAGGTGTTTTCAGATCAACACAGTCATACAATGTCAACTTTGCTTCACAGGCCAACAAATCAATTTCAACATTTCTATACAGACTAAATGAGGAAACGAGCTGCAATTAAAACAGGTTAACAGTGAAAACAGTGACATGAAGTTGCCGTAACCTGGTGGTCAAAGTCTTGGTATCGCAAGACTTCCACATTTAAAATCTTCCCCCTCAGGCTTCGTACACACATATCAGACGAACATGCTCTGTGCTGTCCGTGTTTCATGGCCGCCTCAATGCTTTTCCAATGGAAGTCACGTGGTTTGACCAAACAGTTGTGTGTGATGGGGGGAGGGGGGGCAATCAAACACAAGTGTTCGGTCAAACCACGTGACTTCCATTGGAAAAGCATTGGGGCGGCCATGAAACACAGGCAGAGCACAGCACAGTTGTTCTTTATGTGTGTACGAAGCCTCACACACCGACGTCCTGGCTTGAAAACACCCCAGAGGCAGCCAACGGTAGTGTCTGCCTGCCGGAAAACACCCCAGAGGCAGCCAACGGTAGTGTCTGCCTGCCGGAAAACACCGCAGCATCATCATACAAGGGATGCTAGATGGAAAAAAGGCCAAAACTATAGTTTTTAAATGTTAAATGTTTAAATATCACTTTCACCACCTTTAGTCCAACTAATGTGACTATGTGTTGATTAGTGGGGGTCTCGGTGCAACGGAGGGTTGAAGTGAGGGTTATAGGATTGGTTTGGGTGGGGTGGGGTTTTGGGGACTGGGTCAAAGGTCATGATTTGAAGGGTGTGACCTTGGCATGGGGGCGGGCCGATTGCTGGGCAGGACGTCCCAGCTGGACGAGGAGCTGTCATGTGACGTCAGAAGAAGAGCAGGAAACAGGAAGAGATGGTAATTTGAAAATCACACAAAGAAACAAGGCATGCAATACATCATCAAAGAAGCGTGCGGACAGACCCAGGATCTGTGACAAGCAGGCAGCATTGATTAGAGCCAAAAGAAAGACAAGAAAGAAAGAAAGAAAGAAAGAAAGAAAGAAAGAAAAAATGCCCTTTGTCATAAATGACAAATATATTGAAAATAGCCAAGTACATCTGCTAATTTTGCTATTGAAAATAGCAACAACAAAATCTAGTTTTTGACTATTTATTTTCCCCCCCACAAAATGGGGTTATTTATTATTATTATTATTATTATTATTATTATTATTATTATTATTATTATTATTATTATTATTATTATTATTATTATTATTATTATTATTATTATTATTAATGTGTCACACGTGGATGATGTGGGTAATGTATGTTTTGCAATAATAATCAACATCTACAAAGTTGACTAGTAACTAAAATAAATGTAGTGAAGTAAAATTTATTTAAATTATTTGGACTCCGAGATGTAGCGGAGTAGAAGTAAAAGTACTGGAAATTGGAAATACTCCAGTAAAGTACAAATACCTCAAAATTGTACTTAAGTATACAGTACTTAAGTAAATGTACTTAACTTTGTTACTTAAGTTAAGTAACGAAGATGGCGACACATTGCATATTACTGTCGTAACAAAATTAGCTTTGAGCTTGTAGATCAGCTACTTTGCATTTGAATTGAAACCCTGAATAATTCTTTGCTATTTTTGCTATTTTCTAATTGGAATCCTGAAAAGTTACCTTTTTATTTAATTTCAAATGCATTTAGTTATATTTATGTTAACTTTGTGAACTAAATACAAATTGGACATAAAAAAGACAATAACATTTTATAATACTACTAATTAGCTGAAATCAATAATATCTCAGTATTCTAATATTAACCTGAGGGCCGCAATAAGTGATAGTGGGGGCCGCCCATGTGTGATATAGAGGGAAATGTAATGTTTTAGTCCTACTTATTATTATTACAAAGTTACTATGTCTTTAATGGCCAAACGGAGAATATATCAGAAGCAGGGGCATGGATTAAAATCCAACCCTGGTTTAGGCCTCCCGGTGGGTTCCGCCTGGTCGCATGACCGAAAGGCAAAACAGCACCTCGTCCCTCGTCTTCGCAAAGGGAAGTGAATTATGTAAGGTGGCAATTATACCGGATTGAGACTGAGCTAATAATCAGATTACTGCAGCAGGGTTCAGAGGCTGAGGTTTCCCCACATGCAGCGCAGACAAAGGAGGATTAGTGAAGTAGTTTGAGTTTTCTGCTGTTTTGTCAGCTATTGTTGGGTCAGTGTCTTGCTCTAAATCACGTATATAGGCTACTGCAGCAGAGGGAAGAATTTGAACCAGTTAAACCAGTGTTTCTCAAACGTTTTCCTGTCAAGGGGACCCTCAGTATTGACATGTATTATCCCCTCAGACCCCCAAATGATATCATCTTTAATCTCTGCTGACCACACAATGCTCAGGGTGCATTTTAACTCTTGACAGTGTACAAATGGAACCACATGGGTCCATTTGTCTCCATGTGTACACTGTCAGAGTTGCAGAGCCATGAGGGTCCAGTCCATTTGGTTTCTAACTACCATTTAGCTGGCCGGGGACCTCCTGGAACCCCCTCAGGGAGCCCCACGTGGGGTCCCCAGGCGCCACATTGAGAAGCAGTGCTTTAAACGTCCAGATTGTCTTACAGCCTATCTAAAAAAACAAAATACATTGCATGGATGCACCTGGGACGTATCCTCAGTGATGTATCCCAAGGTCATCGGGGTTTCGGGTCTCCCAACATCATACCCCTCCCTCAGGTGATATGACCCAGCCGGGGTGATCAAGTCCCGACTTACGTCCCATAGCTGCCCTCGATCAGTCCCATTAGGGAAAAACCAGGGCCACACAATCCGTTCCTCCTGAACTATACTCTGCCGGGACTGAGAGGTACCATTCTGGCGCGTGGAAGGACTAGGCTCTGTGGGTTGACTCCTGTCCGGGCCCCTCCTACGTCTCACCAGGTCCACTCCTGCTCTCACCAGGTCCAGCCCCTGTGCGTTGCACCAGACTCCCAGCACCAGGCACTTTATTCAGGAATGGTGGATTCTCGAGCCGCAATGGTTCCGCAGGCTCCACCTTAGATCTAGTCTTGGAATTTAAACCAAAACCAACTTAAAAAATGTTGATGGTTGTTGATCCTTATATACAAAAAACCTTTCCATTATAGCTCAGCGATAGACATTTGGGCGCTCACACTCGGACATGTAAAAGTACTGTTTATGTCCCGTCTCCCCCCGTAACTTCTATGTCCCGGGTAGGTTATATACAAGCTTCAAACCAACAAACGTTCTAAATGACAGTTTCATAACAAGCACATTAGCATTGTCAAACACAAGCAGTACAGTTAAAACTTAGTTAAAGAATGTTACGGTGAACACAGCACAGCTGCTAGTTGGTTTTACATGTAAAAGAAAAAAGGGACTGTGCACCTGTAACTGTTTACCACGACTGTTTTGTTGCTGTTTACCACGACTGTTTTGTTGCGCTTGCGGTTGCGGAGGTGTTTGAAAAATCTGCCAAGAAGAGAGAGGAGAGCGGGTCTGACGCCATGTTGGATCATGAAGTCTGACGCCATGTGTGAATTTTACAGAGCGACAATATAGGAGCTCATCTCCTTCTGGGGGTTATATCATTTCATCATTTTATTTTATTTAAGGTGCAATCTAGACCAGTGGTTCCCAAATTGGGGTCTGGGGACCTATGGGTCCTTGAGGGAGTTCCCCAGGGGGTCCCCAGCTAAATGATTGTTAAGAACCAAATGGACCCTTTTATGGGTCTGTAACTCTGAGATGGACCCTAACGGGTCCATTTGGTTCCATTTGTACACTCGCAGAGTTAAATTAACTTTGATTTTACATAATAAATTGGGGATCGCAGAGATAGAAATGCCATTAAATTGGGGTCCATAGCCTAATGCATATCAAACTGGGGGTCCTTGAAATTGAACGGGTTGAGCTCAACCTTGCTAGAGCCGTCTCTTATGAGGCTCCCTGGCATATGTTTTCAAATGGGGGTCCGTGGGCTAATTAGTGTCAATTTGGGGGTCCTCGATGTGAAAAAGTTTGGGAATTACTGATCTAGACGCCATTCAGCCACTGGGTGTCTCGCTCTCAACACCTCTGTTTAATTCCCATGACAGGCAGCAATTGTGTAGTTTGCAACATTGTATCATGCCGGCTGCCTCCAAGCTTTTCTTCAGGGGAAAAAAATACTACATTTCCCAATAAAAGCAGAAGGACATGGACAATGTGTAGCTTTCAGTAGCTGTCAGAGGTAGACAAAACAGTGATTTTGGACCCGCAAAAAGTTCTGTAATTAAATTATAATATAATAATCACAATAGTTTCGGGGAGAATAAGTTAACCCAATCTGTGCCAGAAACGTTTGGTTACGTTTTTTAGCAGGCAGCACACCCCAACTGTGCCAGAGCGTAATATTGCAGGGTTTTTTTTTATTTATTTTTATTTATTTTTAATCCGACATGCACGCCCACGCTTATTTATTATTTGATTTGTCCCTTTTCTCTGGCACCTGCACAACACTTTCTGTCCAACAGGTGGCACAACTTCACCACTTCTCAACCTATCTTCATATAATTGGTCCTCACTAATATTCATGATAAAATAGCACAATCTACTCGGTCTGTGTCTCATATGAGGGCTGTGGACAGTTCAGAAACCCTTCTTCCAGTACATGAAAAGTTACAATTCTATAATGGAAGCCATCGCTCTGGCGTTAATACAAATCTTGTTATAAAACAAATCTGCCTATACCGATGATGTCACTAGTGGACGGGTTTCTGAACTGCCCACAGCCCTCTTATGAGACACAGACCGAAATGGAGAGGACACAGCCGGGGGGGGGTGGTGGGGTGACTTACCGTATGGTTTTGACGATGAAACGGACGATGACAGCCAGCCCGACGCAGCCGCACATCACCCCCACCACGATGGCCGTCACCTCACCTGGACACAAACAAGCATCACAAATAATTTCTTCTTAGCCAGCAGGGATGCACATTTGAATCCATCACCAAGACCTGAGGACGATTCTACAAATAATGCCTTCTAAACCAGTAGTTCTCAGCTACGGGTGGGCCAGGGTGGGCCGCCAGGGTGGGCCGCTAGGGCGGGTCATACTTTTTTTTAATATCAAAATGCTTGGGTGAGTGTGGCAAGGCCAGTTGGGCACCTTCATGGGGGTGACAATGAAGGTCTTAATCTCTGAGGTGTTTAGTGTGTAGGTGAGAACAGAGGTGGCTCTGACACACCTTCTGACCAGCTAATCAATCCATTCAATTCAATTCAATTCAATTAAATTAAATTAAATTAAATTAAATTAAATTCAATTCAATTCAATTCAAAGGGCTTTATTGGCATGAGAAAACGTACGTTTACATTGCCAAAGCAGAAAGCACAATACAACAATACAGCAATACAATCAAAACAAAAAATATGTACATTTGAAAGTCACCACCACCAATGCTGGAAGCATCATAATTGATCTCAGGTGTACTTCTGGTTCTTACAGAGTTGTCTCCCAGCTGAGTGTCTTTTCTTTTTTTAAATCAAAATGCTTGGGTGTCTATTTCGAGTGTTTTTTGATGGTGAATTTAATATTCTTTAAATCGGTAATTGTACCCGTTCTACCTCATTTATAAGATTTAAAATCCAAAGGAAATTCTAACATGTGGGGTGTCTAGATTATGTGTTTTTTGATGGAGAATTCAAATATGATGACATTCTTTTTTTGATAGAATAACTCTAACCTACATTATTTTGTACTTCTAAATTGCACATTTTGCCCGTTTTAACCTCTTTTTTAGGAATTTTAAAGACATACAGGAAAGAATTTATATTGACAAAGTCAAATCAAATTAACATATTTATTAACAATTCAAGTGCATGTATATCACTGGATACAATTATGATGATCAATTTCCACTTCCTGCATGAACTTAGGGTTGAACAAGTCCTGACTCAGCGTTAGACATCAGCCTCCTGAGCCCTGGTCTCCTGAGCCCTGATCGCTCCATCCCTCGTTTCCTGAGAGAAGTATGTATAGCAGAAGCCTCATGTCACCATTTTGACAACCCTCTCAATGCTCTGAGTGTGGCAAGGCCAGTTGGGTGTCTGGGTCTCCTTCTCCCCTGATGGCCAGGATTCTCTCCACCCCCTCGATCATCTCATTCTGATCCTCCGAGCACAGCAGTGTTTGGAGGATGGCTTCCCTGTGGGCACACCAAGCAACAATACCTCCTTCCTCTGGGACTTGTGACAGTCCAGCTGAAACAGGATGTGCCTATATAGGCCCTTCAACCCACCATTCCTTGACCTTTACATTGAACCAACATGGATAATACATGCCAATGCAATGATGTATTCCACAATGCACGGAGTATTCCCTCTCAATCCATGCTTTGACACCCAGAGCCTGAGAAGTATATGTTTGCTACTGGCCCAATCTCCAACAGAGCCAGCCTGGCAGGAACCACTCTGTCCCTAGCCTCGGAAACCCAGACGTTTTTATTTCCAGGGAGGAAAAAAAAGTCTGGGTCCGAGTCCACTTCAATTCGGCATAGAGTAGCGCAAACATCTCTCACTCTCTGCTGATTTCTGATCGTCCGCACCTTTGTTAAATTGACACACACACGCACACATGTACACACACACACACTCCTCTCTCTCTCTGTCGCTCTAAGTAATTAGTCTCATGTCGCGCAGCTGCGCATAGTTTCTCCCGGCGGATCCTGCCGGGAGCTGCCTATGCCATAAAAAGCATAGGTGAGTTCCAGGCTACTGTGTCCCTGACTGCAACAACCATTTTATAGCCATAGTGTTGATCAGTCGCGAGATCTAGAATGACCTTAAGGCAGATTGATCAGTGGAGGGCCAACAGAGATCCTGGTGAGTTTTGGTTTGATATCCAACTCTGTATCTGAATCGAGGAGCTTTCCTATTGGTCCAGATAACTTGTTTGTCTGACAGAGTGGGACCATCAAGTTCAACGAGCCGGTGGAGATCGAGGGAGACCATTGGAGGAGACTCAACAAATGTCAACACTGGTGTGAAAGCTGGAGTAATGCAGAAGCTGGATCTGCACCTGAGCAAAAAGATGGTTGGTGTGTAGCCTGAGCTAACGCTAGACATTTCTGGCCTAGATGGGAGGGCCGCGGCTCAGATTTGCGCACACCCTGGATTGGTTCACCGATCTGTCCGTCAGCCCCGGTCTCTCCTCCCCCCCGTGTCGACCAGAAGCAGAAACCACTGGTTGCTGGAGTATACCATTCTAACGGACTGTCAAAGTTATTTCCACAGAGTCGGCACACGTTGTTTTTTTTCTTAGACGGTGTGGTGGGTTCTTCAGCCATTCTCCTCATTTTCCTCGCATAGCCTCGTTTGAAGTTCCACTGGTAATGATTTCCTCACGGTGTTATTTTGAGGGGTGCACACCGCTCAGAGCCCTGACGTAACATCATTTGAAGCGACGCCTACGCGGAAGGGTTGACTCCCACGTTTAGGCCAACTGCAGCCCATGAAGGGTTGACTCCCACGTTTAGGCCAACTGCAGCCCATGAAGGGTTGACTCCCACGTTTAGGCCAACTGCAGCCCATGAAGGGTTGACTCCCACGTTTAGGCCAGTGCAGCCCATGCGTAAATCCAGGCTTTCATTTTTCGCGCAGACGAAATGAAAGCCTGGGTATCGAGGCTAGTTGGTGTGCAACCACACTGTGAACTCCCCCTCCATCGGCTTGTTGAACTTGATGGTCCCATGCACTCTGTCTGGACATTGTGATGCCAACTGTTGGAAGATCTGCTTGGTGTTGCTCACAGTGAAGCCATCCTCCAAACACTGCTGTGCTGCTGTTGTGCGGATTAGAATGAGATGATCAAGGGGGTGGAGGGAATCCTGACCATCAGGGGAGAAGGAGACCCACTCATATAGAGAGCTGGACCACCCATTTTCCTTTTTTTTTTTTACATAATAAGTTTCATAATGGCTTTCTTTCTTTCAGTAAAATATGTTTTTGTTGTGTTTTTTACATGATCGTCTTGCTTAAAGCTGCTATAAACAATAATATGTCAAAATTTGAATGACCTTTTCATTTTTTATTTTTTTGGTATTCAGGCAATGGGTAGAACGCTCCCACAAAAAATTGTCTCTGTGACACATCTAGGGTCCGCAGTCTGCATTCAAAGATGTTCCTAGAAGCTTTGTCATTGGTCGAAAAAAAAACCCGGTCGCAGTGACTAACCAATCAGGAAGCAGACAGGCAAATCGACCAATGACAAAGCTTCTAGGAAAATCTTTGAATGCAGATCGCGGCCCCTAGATCTGTCACAGAGACTAATTTTTTTTGGGAGTGTTCTACCCATTGCTGGTTGTTTGAATACCAAAAAAATAAAAAATAAAAAGCTCATTAACACAATCAGTGCCGGGATTCCTTCAAAATTGGAGCTCTGGGGTGCCAGAAAGACATGGTCGCTTTTACTCTGAAGCCCCCCCCCCGGAAACAATCCGGAAGAAAACCGGAGAAATATTGTGTTAGCTTACCTTGGTCTCGAGTATATTATTTCGCTAGAAGCTCCAAAGCATTCATATTTTGAACGAGAGGCATGTTGAAGTCAGAAATGAAGCGCGTAGTATATCCATCAGATCAAAACCACGGAGAGTGCCCTGTATTAGGAGAGACGAGGCATTCTTTCTGCCGTGCTAACAGCTAATCGAACGGTAGGCTAATATGAAGGCAGAGCGAAGCTACGGGTGCCTTAGAGTCTCAGTCAAAAATTTAAAAAAGGAAAAAAATCTGAATATTCTTCTCTCGCCTGGTATCATTGAGGTTGCGCTATAGGACGTGTACACACGTCCTATGAACAAGTCGATTGGGTTACCTAGGACGTGTGGAGCCGTCCTACGGACGGAAACGGTTAAGAAATAAATGACCCCAGTTATGCACTTATTATGTACTTATTACGTTATGTAATTCTACTTGAAGAAAAGTACCTAATCACCGGGACTGGTCCTTAGCATTCATGTATGGTGTTAATAGGCTAATAAGCTAGGCTTAATAAGCTTAGGGGGCTTTTCTAGGACCAACATTTAACACTTAATTAACCCATTTAGACCTGAGAACTGATTCTACAAATGCCTTCTAAATCCTGACAGTTTTCTGAAAAACCTCTGTTTCTATGTGAGTGGTGCTCAAACTATTTCATGTCAAGGACCCCAACAATTATATGAAATTGGCCGCCGACCCCCATCTGAAAATATGTTGTTCCAGGGACCTCCCAGAATCAAAGATTTGAGTTCAAATCATTCGCTCTGAAAGAATATATATTCAAAGATTTGCGGCACATTTTCAAGTTGGTCTAGAAAATCACTTACAGCGCCTTGAAAAGCAATAAATCAATATTGTAATGAATTATCTCAGTACACCTGGAATTACATTATAAAGTGGTTGTTTGTAACATTATGTAGAAAAGGTAAAACATTGATTTTCATGTCAGCAAAAAATATGTATAGCATCAAGTGAATCACTTTAGTAGCAGCAATACAGGGACGGAAGTGAGACATGGATAATGTGGATAAATATGTGAGATCTTACCTGGTGCCAAGTCTTTAAATGATCCTGCAACGCAAAGAATTCCACAAAACATTAGGACAATTATTATAGTTGAACTGAATTCAATTTGAAAGTATTATTAAAGGCCGATTTTGTTATTCTGTACCACATAGAAAATGTAATATATTGGATTTCAAAACACACACAAAAGATATGTTTTGTGATTATTTTTGTATTATTTTAAAGATGTACTAAGCCGTCTGTGAACCAGAGGATGAGTGAGTGACGTCAGGACTTCGGCGCTCTATTCAAAAATGGAATAAATGAATTATTTGCTCAAAAGTCCACTCTAACAGTAGTGAGCCACAGTAGTGGTGCCTATAAGCACACAGCCAAGATAACAGAAGAGTGTCTTCAGGACAAGTCTGTGAATGTCCTTGGAATGGCCCACCCAGTACCCACCCACCAACTCACCCAGAGCCCAGGCAGACAAGGACCCCAATGAGCATTTCTGGTGTAGGGATGTTAATAAACTAGTTCATCGATTAATCGCAGTTAAGAAATTAAACAATTAAACAGTTAACAATTAATTGAAATGTCTGCGGTTCCATCATTGGGTGGTTTTCTGTGAATGTAATGCTGTCTGCGTGTGCGCGTGGCAAAGGAACGCACGCACATGTTAGTCCCAAAACGCACAAAAATCGTGCCCACCACCTCCCACCTTGGTATCCACAGAAACATCTGCTTTTGCATGTGATAAAGATGCCATTGCCTGGCCCTGTATCTCAAATGGTCAAATAATATTTGATTAAGGAATATAATATCCCTTTTGAATTCTTTCTGTATATCAGCAAAATGTAGATTTTTATGTTAAGACATTGAGGGATTCATTATCAATGAATGAATTAATCGATAATTCCCATCCCTACTGTGGAGAGAGGTCTGTGCACCAATGCTCCCCGTCCAACCTGATGCAGCATGAGAAGATCTTAAAAGAAGAATGGGAGAAAATGCCCCAGAATCGGTGTGTCTCTAGTTGTAGCAACATCACACTGAAGAATAATTGAGGCTCTAATTGCTGCCAGATGTGCTTCAACTAAATAATATTGAGTAAAGGGCGTGAATACTTATGCAGATAGTAGATAGATGCCTCACTACAATAAGCACTTACACAAACTGTCTCTCCTCTTTGTCTTCCTCTCCTCCCTCCCTCCATCTCTCTCCATCTCTCTCTCTCTCTCTCTCTCTCTCTCTCTCTCCCTCTCTCGTCCTGTTGTCTTGTGACAACAATGCTTCCACTGTTTGCTTCCTCTAATCAATAAACAAGCAGCTAACACCAGATTAGTAAGCCCCACTTCTCTTTTCACGCTCTCTCTCACACGCACTTTCCCACTAATTCCCCATCTTCAACTCTCTCTCTCTCTCTCTCTCTCTCTCTCTCTCTCATCCTAATTGGCAGCGGTGTCATCCATCGTTCTATTGTTGTCAGCATTAATAACAGCATGGTGTTCAACCACCCAGCAGTCATCCCACCACTCTAGTCTGTCTAGTACTAGTGCTTCTCAAAGTGGGATCCACCAAGAGGGCAAGAGGGGTCCACCTGATGTTCCTATTTTGGGCATGTCATTATAGTTGACAATTGTATTGCATTAAAAACAAAATCACACCTGTGTGAAGTGAGGGGCGCTCTTATCATGTACATCACCATACATCATCTCATTCCGGCCAATCACAATTTGCGTCCTCACTTTTGTCTTCAATTTTTTTTGTTCACACCGACCATCAAAGCTGGACATAGGAGGGGCTAGCGCCCCTCAAAAATAAGACACTTATTGCCCTAAAGACAAGCCCTACATAGGGTGAAAGTGTAAGACAGACAGTAGGACAGTTGAGAAACACTATGCGAGACAGACAGTAGGACAGCTGAGAGAGGGAGACAGTGTAGTGTAGGAGAGACAGACAGTAGGACAGCTGAGAGAGGGAGACAGTGTAGTGTAGGAGAGACAGACTGTAGGACAGCTGAGAGAGGGAGACAGTGTAGTGTAGGAGAGACAGACAGTAGGACAGCTGAGAGAGGGAGACAGTGTAGTGTAGGAGAGACAGACAGTAGGACAGCTGAGAGAGGGAGACAGTGTAGTGTAGGAGAGACAGACAGTAGGACAGCTGAGAGAGGGAGACAGTGTAGTGTAGGAGAGACAGACAGTAGGACAGCTGAGAGAGGGAGACAGTGTAGTGTAGGAGAGACAGACAGTTGGACAGCTGAGAGAGGGAGACAGTGTAGTGTAGGAGAGACAGACAGTAGGACAGCTGAGAGAGGGAGACAGTGTAGTGTAGGAGAGACAGACAGTAGGACAGCTGAGAGAGGGAGACAGTGTAGTGTAGGAGAGACAGACAGTAGGACAGCTGAGAGAGGGAGACAGTGTAGTGTAGGAGAGACAGACAGTTGGACAGCTGAGAGAGGGAGACAGTGTAGTGTAGGAGAGACAGACAAGTCCGGGAAAAGAAGGGTGATTTTTGGCTGAACGTGGTTTCGTCAGATAAAGTTTTTTTGTCAACTGATTCTTGTAGCTTGGGTGATATCCCAGTGATATCCCTTGGACATTTTTTGTTATTAGCCCCTAATGTGCCAGAAACACAAAAGAATCCACCCAAAATAGAGTTTTATGGTATTTCATGCAAAATACTTGGTCTAAATGCATCAACTTTGATTTCTACAGTGTTTATGAATGTGGATATGCAATCCACATTGTATAAATCTATAACATTTATGATTAATGCATTATTTATTAATGCATATTATTAACCCCTTCATGCCTGAAAACCGCAACATGCCATAAAATATATCTTTTGAGAATGAGATTGTATGCACAATAATCAAGTCAAATGTATCAAATCTGCTTTCTACCATATTAGTGAAACTGTATAGCATATTTATTTTCAGGTGGTTGCATATTAACCCTTTCAGATCATCTATCTTGAGCATCTTGCACCAAACATCCACTGAACATTTCTCCCAAAAATAGGATTACTTTCTCCCAGATGTATTCATACATGTGGATATCACACCAGTTGTCAATGTAGGCACAATCTTGCAAGATTTTTGAAAAGACCTGGTTAAAGGTATTTTACAAGACCATCCCATCTAAAGTGAAGATGGTGGCAACAACAGCCAAATCCAATTCAAATGATCCACTCCAAAGTGTATGACCTAAATTATATCCATTCAATGGTCATCGTACTCCTGTCTAGTGACTGTGATGTTCATGTGGAGGACGCCCTTGCCTATGAGCTGGCACCAGTCTTAACTGCCATGTTCACAGAGGATGGAATGTAAATGTATATACCTTTATTGAAAGGATAAGCCCCTTGAGATGCATCATCTCATTTTAGAGGGGGTCCTCAACACAGATGAACAGTAATAATAAACAGCATCGTCGAATAAGCAAGGTATAAATATGAACATGCATATTGGAAAAAAGGCAGCACTTTGTTTGTTGTAGAAAGACAAAGTCCAAGAAAGAAAAAAAAAATCACACCCTTGTGAAGTAAGTGGTGCAACTCCGTGTGGGGGTCCCCAAGGGGGGGGGGAGTTCCAGACCCACAGGAACGCACCCAGGGTGCCGGCCCGATTCCGGCGAGCCGCCCCGCGTCCGAAACGGTTGAGAAATGACAGAGTTACCGTGTGGGGGTCCCTCTACTGTACCCTCTACTCAGTCTACTGTACTGGCACACCTGAAATCACCATATATACAGTTAATATGTGCGTGTGTGTTTGTGTGTGTGTTAGGTTGCGCACAGGTGGTGAAAAACAACCATTCTGTTTCCGTGCTCAGACGCACCCAGGCAGAGACCCAGCCAGCACGGTGTTAGAAGATGAGTGAAAATCGATTCTTTAAATACATTGAAAGTGATTGATCTATAAGTCTAAGTAATTCAGAAAGCCACGTCCACATTGAAGACGTCACTTCAGGTCGGGAGGAATGCTGCTGATGCAGATGTCACTGTCATTGATGGATCAGACCTTTGGACCATCCAGCTGATGTCAACCACATACCTGTCTGGCAGTGATGTCTACCTAATCTTCGAGATATAGGTCTACTGTGATTACAATAAGCAGAGACGCCAGGGAGACGGGGGTCAGCTAGAAATACCATGTCCTATAGTTTGGGTTCCCGGGAGAGACATCAAATTTATCTTTTGGGCCTCGAGATAAATTTATTGGGATCCACTGCTATGTGCGTGCGTGCGTGCGTGCGTGCGTGCGTGCGTGCGTGCGTGCGTGCGTGCGTGCGTGCGTGCGTGTGTGCGTGCGTGCGTGTGTGTGTACACGAGGTCTGCTTGTTTAAACACTTTCAACCATGGTGTCCCTGTATTTATATGGGTGAACATTTCAAAACATTTCCTCCCCAAACATTCCGTCCGTCCATGGAAATACTTAATGCTCTCAGCTGTCCTTCCTATCAGTAACGTTGCAACAACAGAGTAATATAGTAAGAGAGTAGCGACACTAGCGTTGACTCCCATTGTAACAATGGAATGCGGAAGTGCTCATTCTATCTCAATGGGATAGTTCCAGCCATAGGAGCAATGTTTGGAACTATAGCCCATAGGCATCCGCTTTGTCGCGAGGTCAAAGAGTGTCGCTACTCTCCTACTCTACACTCTGGGTTGCAATAAACCAATAGTAAAGGAGCACAATGATCACATCCTAGATCACAGGACATTTTGTGTGAGTTGTTGTTTCTCATTAAAGGACATCTGTATGTGTATTCTCATTCTCATGTATTCAGGCAGAGACCCACACACATAATCACTTAAGGAAGTGGTTTGCACCACTTAAAAAGATTAGAAGCTTGAGCACGGTGTTAGAGTGAAAATCGATTATTTAAATACATTGAAAGAAGTGATTGATCTATAAGTCTAAGTAATTCAGAAAGCCACGTCCACATTGAAGACGTCACTTCAGGTCGGGAGGAATGCTGCTGATGCAGATGTCACTGTCATTGATGGATCAGACCTTTGGACCATCCAGCTGATGTCAACCACATACCTGTCTGGCAGTGATGTCTACCTAATCTTCGAGATATAGGTCTACTGTGATTACAATAAGCAGAGACGCCAGGGAGACGGGGGTCAGCTAGAAATACCATGTCCTATCATGATATATCTCCTCCAATCACTGTAGCTACAAACAGCCGCCTTTTGAGGTCTGATTTCCACACTCCTCATCTTCAAGGTTCAAGGTTCAAGGTTCTTTATTATTTCTCTCCAGAGGAAGACATTTGTCTTAGACAAAGGGCCCGCATGCAAGCGTAGCCCTTATGCCCATGTCGCCGCAGAGCAGCGCCAAATACATCTTTCTTGCCACATCAAAGGCGACCGCCTCCGGTGAGAGCAAGAGAAGAAATTCTTGTGCTATAGGCATTCCAGCAAGTGCCATCTGGACCTTCAGGTCCTGTTCCGTTAAGGAAACTATGGAGGAAACTAGACTACTAGTCTGGGAGAAAAGAATGGGAAAGGTCATGCATGTACTTCAAACCAGCTGCACTACCACCAACAGATTAATTGAGAATGTATAGATCCCCCACTTTTAAACATCTTTGTGGCAAAATGTTGATGGGCATCTTACACCAGCATGAGACCGAGAGTAGTTTGGATGATAATGATAACTAAATTTGCCCAAGGGATATCACTGGACACCCTCTTGAATTCATGAGTGGTGACCCCAAGCTATGTACAAGAATCAGTTGAGAAAGAAACTTTATCTGACAAAACCATGTTCAGCCCCACGGCTCCCGGACTAGTAGGACAGCTGAGAGAGAGACAGTGTAGGAGAGACAGACAGTAGGACAGCTGAGAAGGAGACAGTGTATAGGAGAGACAGACAGTAGGACAGCTGAGAGAGAGACAGTGTATAGGAGAGACAGACAGTAGGACAGCTGAGAGAGAGACAGTGTAGGAGAGACAGACAGTAGGACAGCTGAGAGGGAGACAGTGTATAGGAGAGACAGACAGTAGGACAGCTGAGAGGGAGACAGTGTAGGAGAGACAGACAGTAGGACAGCTGAGAGGGAGAGACAGTGTAGGAGAGACAGACAGTAGGACAGCTCAGAGGGAGACATTGTAGGATAGAAATGCAGACAGTATGTGCACAAATGTACACGTGCATTCAATGAATGAATCAATGAACTTACAACTTAAAAGCAAGCTCTTCAGTGCCTGGGGTTTCTAACCTGGGGTGAATGAGGAGTAGATGATGCGGTGATTGAGCGGTTGGGTGGACCGGTAGTTGTCCTGTAACAGCATCCGGTCCGAGTCCTCCTCGTTACTGGAGTACAGTACTGTCTCCAACCTCAGCAGCTGGAGCGGAATTACAGTACGGACACGCACACAACACAACACATTATTAAATGGACCATACATAAATAATACATATACTTAAAAAGACATTTCATGAATAAATAAACCTAAATGAATAAATGAAGAAGTAGTGAAAATATAGCAGATCTATTTTCAATAGTTTGGGTTCCCGGGAGAGACATCAAATTTATCTTTTGGGCCTCGAGATAAATTTATTGGGATCCACTGCTATGTGCGTGCGTGCGTGCGTGCGTGCGTGCGTGCGTGCGTGCGTGCATGCGTGCGTGCGTGCGTGCGTGCGAGTGTGCGTGCGTGCGTGTGTGTGTACACGAGGTCTGCTTGTTTAAACACTTTCAACCATGGTGTCCCTGTATTTATATGGGTGAACATTTCAAAACATTTCCTCCCCAAACATTCCGTCCGTCCATGGAAATACTTAATGCTCTCAGCTGTCCTTCCTATCAGTAACGTTGCAACAACAGAGTAATATAGTAAGAGAGTAGCGACACTAGCGTTGACTCCCATTGTAACAATGGAATGCGGAAGTGCTCATTCTATCTCAATGGGATAGTTCCAGCCATAGGAGCAATGTTTGGAACTATAGCCCATAGGCACCCGCTTTGTCGCGAGGTCAAAGAGTGTCGCTACTCTCCTACTCTACACTCTGCGTTGCAATAAACCAATAGTAAAGGAGCACAATGATCACATCCAAGATCACAGGACATTTTGTGTGAGTTGTTGTTTCTCATTAAAGGACATCTGTATGTGTATTCTCATATTAGGCAATCCCTAGATTCCCTACAGACGTATGGAGGGCATTATAAACTGTCCTCTTCGGTCTCTGCCATAGAGCTATAATATATCTAGAGAACGGATTGAGAAGTGACAGCCTCGCCCCCCCGCTATTCACTTCTATGGACGCTGCTCAGTGGCGTTTTGAGGCACCCGGAAGAACGACGAAGTCTTCCGTGGTAGTACCCGTCGAGCGTTGATATGATTGGTTGGCTCCTATCGTAGTACCCCTCAAGCTGTTCTTGTGTTCATTCATAAATTTAACCTGGGCCCAGCCGGCCTGCATTACCAGGTTTTGACCAGTAGGGAGACGACTTCAACGTTGCCATGCAGCCATTCTGTGGGCTTGGTCTCTGCTTGTTGAGTTGAATTTAAGCAGCTGTAGCCCTGTGGTCACCTGGCCCTGTGGTCAGCATGACCACAAGGCTACAATTAACAAGACCCGAGTCCTCATTTGTCCCCTTTGTGTTAACCAATTACCATAAAACGTTAATAGATGTAGCATACGTTTTCCATCTGCCTCCTCCTTGGTCGTTTAATGAACATTTACACTTGTCTCACGTCGTTGCTGTCGGGTGGAAACCATGCATGTCCACAACCCATACTTTTCAGGCAATGTAGTAACAATGTAGTTGTTATTTTAGTCACAAGCTCTCGCTAAAATTGTGGCGTAATAACACAGAAAAACACACGTAACCACTTTCAACTGCTGGCCTTCATGTTATTATAGGCCAAGAATTTAAAAAATATCACACCCGTGTGAACTGAGTGGTGCAAGGTCTTATATAGTCTGATCAGCTATGTCAGTGACGTCACACACTAACCATAGTAACCATGCTCACCTGTGCACGGACACTTACACAGGTACACAAACATACAGACATTACACCCTGTACCTGTGCACGTACACGTACACAGGTACACAAACATACAGACAGAGCTGGTTATTGGAGTGGTTTGCACCACTCAAAAATAATTACTTGCAGCGCTTTGTGAGCTTCTATATTGTATATTTTAATTGTTTTTTTATAGGACATAACAGACAAGACATAAACAAACACCAGACTATAATGCAGAATAAAAGTGAGTAGTTAACTAACCGTATACACACCAATTAGGCCTGTATAAAGCAGTCCCACAGCAGAGAGAGTCAAGATGACCCGTGGCAGGACCCCAGATGGACTCCAATGTTGTTAACCCATTCTGGGCGGGATCCCCTTTTGGTGTTTTAAGCATTATGTTTTTGAAAAATCTTAAAAATTGTGGCGCAAATCTTTGAATATTATATTCTTTCAGAGTGAACGTTTCTGGGGGGTCCCTAGAACAACATATTTTTCAGATGAGGGTCCACGGCCAAATACAGATCGTTCTGGGGGTCCTTGACATGCAATAGTTTGAGAATCACTGATAATAGAAACATAGGTTTTTTCAGAAAACTGTCATGATTTAGAAGACATTTTTAGAATCGTTTTCAGGTCTAAATGGGTTAAACTGTCCTGTTTGTTGCGACGGAGCCTAGTCTCCAGATGCATCAGTGATACAAACTCATTAAGCCGTCTATAGTGAAACAATTAAGGAACGATGGGAGTCTTCCACTCTGTTAAAACAATTCTCTTTGCTACAAAGTGTACCAAGCATAGAGACTGTTGGACAGAGTACGGCAGAGCGAGAGATGCTTTGGAACAACTGAACAAGGCAGTTTATAGTGGGGTTCGATCTGAAAACAGTATATACTCTGCTATAACAAACAGAAAATAAAGCAATCTTTGGACAAGACCAAAAAGTGTGACCCAACATGGCCTTTTAGATGTTGTTTTGTGAGTTTGTAGATCGGCTATTTTCTCTACTTTACTCGACATGCGATGAAGTATAAATTACCTATAGTTAACTATAGAGCGTCCTGAGAGAGTCCTAGAGAGTCCTGACGTCACTCACTCGTCCCCTCGATTCCCCTGGTTCACGGAAGTAATTTCTCTATGGAGAATAACATGGGGTGATCTTAATATCGTCTACTATAAGCATTGTGGTCCAAAAATAAACAAGATGTCTCAGCGTTATTGTCGGGGAGGTGTCTCTGTATCGTTTGCGACAGTCAGTCACTCATATATGATACAGTCTGCTTCTAGCGAAAATGTAACTAATTCAGCAGCAGTAACATTAGCGTTTTCTCTCAGTCAGTTGATTCTTCATATCCATATGAGTGAAGCGGCCTGGATGATTTGTTTATTTTTCAAACACAGTTCTTATATGAGGCAATGTAAAATCCCTCTATGGGAATTACAATACAAATAAAAAAGTACATGAACCCATGGATTTGCGCCCTCTACCAATATTGACGTCAGACGTCGGTGCTCTATTCATTTCCATGAAGTTTTATGCCCTGCTGGTATTTAAATTGAACTTTAAATTGAACTTTAACTCAAGGAACTACAATTCCCAGCGGGACCAGTGGGAGCCACTGGGGTTTCCCAGGAGGAAGTCACAGGGGAACAAGACATTTGAGATGACCTGCACGGCCTTGAGGTTCTAAGTGGTACTAACAAAGATGGAAAACTGTGGCCTGCACTATAGCAGAATCACTGATGTCTTCATCCATGTGCAATCGACAGAAATAGAAGAAATGTTGCTTTATAGTGTCATTAATATTATTTTCTACTCTACATATTCAGAGATAACTCAGAAATATGTACCATGGTTCCCTCTTCTCGTGGGAATCTCTAGATTCTCTAGTTGGCCAACCACCTCTTTTTGATCTACCGGTCGTACAGGATCTAAAGACGGATTTGTACGACTACCGTGTGCGAGCTCATGTACGCTTGTGAGAGTCCCATTTGCCTGAGCGAGCGGTCACATCCATGTGGTTCTATTACCATTACACTGCGTTCAAACTATATAGCAGTGCTAAAGCGACAGGCTATACTTTTCGATGGAAGATGAACGTGAAAAAAATGTGTTACAAACTGACACTCAACACTCGCTGCGATTGAACTTCTCTCAGCGATTCTTTCTTTCAATGACGCAGTGAATCGACAATCAATCAAATCAATCAAATGATTATGTTTTGGGATGTTGTTGTTCCGACCTCCCGTTAGTCCGACACATTACTAACACTATCCCAAATCCTAACATCAGTCTTAACCGGCCACGTCCAGTAGGTCCCCTAACCTCATAGCAGTCTTAACCGGCCACGTCCAGTAGGTCCCCTAACCTCATAGCAGTGTTAACCGGCCACGTCCAGTAGGTCCCCTAACCTCATAGCAGTCTTAACCGGCCACGTCCAGTAGGTCCCCTAACCTCATAGCAGTCTTAACCGGCCACGTCCAGTAGGTACCCTAACCTCATAGCAGTCTTAACCGGCCACGTCCAGTAGGTCCCCTAACCTCATAGCAGTCTTAACCGGCCACGTCCAGTAGGTCCCCTAACCTCATAGCAGTCTTAACCGGCCACGTCCAGTAGGTCCCCTAACCTCATAGCAGTCTTAACAGGTTGAATGCCTACAATGTGCGGCCGTCTTTCAGACTAGACACATTAAAGTTGCCTTTGAACAGCCAGTGAGCTTGTCATGAAAATCCACTTTAAAACGGTGTAATCGCTTGTTGTAGTGTTGAAAAATATTCCAAAGTGCCGACCACAACAACAGACCGGACGGGGCAGCCGTGCGCTGCTAGGCAGAATCCGGTGGTCTTAACGCACCCCTCACCAACCTTAATCCGGTCGTTTTAACGCACCCCTCACCAACCTTAATCCGGTCGTTTTAACGCACCCCTCACCAACCTTAATCCGGTCGTTTTAACGCACCCCTCACCAACCTTAATCCGGTCGTTTTAACGCACCCCTCACCAACCTTAATCCGGTCGTTTTAACGCACCCCTCACCAACCTTAATCCGGTCGTCTTAACGCACCCCTCACCAACCTTAATCCGGTCGTTTTAACGCACCCCTCACCAACCTTAATCCGGTCGTCTTAACGCACCCCTCACCAACCTTAATCCAGTCGGACCAATGCTATATCTAACCAAAGTATGCCTCCCACTTAAAATTGATTAAAAATGTGGATTAAACAATGAAAACATAACTCAGGCAACTCGCGAATCGCAGGGAAAGTGTTCCACAATTAATTAACTCGAGCAACTCATGAATAGAAGTCAAAGTGTTTTAACCAGCCACGTAGTTCGTCTTAACTGGCCACGTAAGTCCCCTAACCTCATTACAGTCTTAACCAGCCACGTAGGTCGGAACTAACGGGATGTCGGACCTATGGGCAGTCCCCGTTCGGGGTCTGTGTCCGTATCAGGTGCGAATTTCGAGCGTGAAAACAAGTACACACAATGACACAAAGCCTATATCCCTACCTGAGCGGGTGATATTCGAACCACGTGGTGGAACAGCGTCCACAGTACGGTCTGGTGGCAGGGCGGGGTGGTCAGAGAGCCGTTGTATCTGTAGTAGCGAGTCAGGTCAGCGGGAAGCAGAGACTGCACGTCAAACGCTGGGATGGACACCTTCTGACCTGACCGTAGAATGATTACAATCAAGAGGGTTTGTTAAAATACTGCATTTCATGCTAAAACGTACAGGAAATACAGACACACACACATACGCATGCATGCGCACGCGCGTGCACACACACACACACACACACACACACGCACACGTACACGCACACGCACACACGCACACACACACACACACACACACACACACACGCACACGCACACGCACACGCACACACACACGCACACGGCATACACACAAAGCCAAAGGAACAGTTGCAGCAAATAACGTTTGTGTTGGCAGAAAAAAAAGCAAATGTTCAGAAATGTTCATAAGTGGGGGTTGATGAACGTTTACTGTAGCAACTCCATGAAAACTGGCTCCGCACACACGTGCACAATCAATGTACTGTATTGCTGCAAGCTTTTCTTCCAGCAGATGAGCGGTGGCTTTTTTACAATTTTGACTGCAGCAGCTCCATAAAATGCACAGTAGAAGAAGTATACATTTGTATACAGCAGTGGTTTTCAACCCTGTTCATATCAAGGCCCATTATTGTTTCGGCATTTGAGCCACGGAACCACCGTTTGATGACATTTAGCCTCTCAGACCCAAAAACTAAAGAATATTTTGTTATCGTTGGATATGATTTTGCCCACAATTCCATGCTGTATTGATGTTAGTACCATATGAGAGATAACAGGCAAAAATAACAATTATTTTACATTCTCTAATGTAGACTTCTTGTATAAAGTTTAACAATAATGTAACTCTTTAAGGGTCTCAAGAGTTAAAGATCTAATAAGGGTCCATTTGGTTACCAACTTTCCATCCTTTACAGTAGCGGGGGACCACCTGGAACCCCCTCAAGGACCACTGGTGGTCCCCGGACCACTGGTTGAAAACCACTGGCCTACAGAATATTTACATTTGTTCCATATGCGTATATAGATCTTGTTTACAGTGTCTTACTCTTACATTGTTTAGTAATAGATCTTGTTTACAGTGTCTTACATTGTTTAGTAATAGATCTTGTTTACAGTGTCTTACATTGTTTAGTAATGCAGTGCATATACTAGTATTACATTTACTACACCGTAAAGCACTTGTTCTGCTTAGTTGCGAGCGGCATCACGCACCGCGTGAGCTTGTAGAATTAATGTGCGACAGTGCGAGTTTAATTCTTAAGAATGTTACTGTATCGTTTAGACTTTAGACACATGCTATATAGGCTCATTGTTTACCTGGCAAACAAGCTTCTGTGAGGCACTAATCATTGTTCTTTCAGAACTCTACTCATGGGACTTTGTATACCTTGTTGTTTATCGACCAGAGCTCGTGCTTTCCCTGCTCATTCCGACGCACTTGTAAGTTGTAAGTTGGGCATCTGCTATTAGGATGCCTAAATTGTACATTGTAATAATGTTGTTGAGAACTTCATGAGAACTTTGTTTCTCCTGCAAAATGTTGGAGAGAACTTTGTGGCCAGTGAAATGTGACGGGGTCATTATGGAGGGTCAATTTACAGCTCCCAGTTCAACCAGTTTCAAATGGAAACAGGAAATAAATAACCAATTATTCATTGTATTTCACTCATGTTAGACTCAAATGGCCTTTTTAAATATCTTTTAGTTTCTTTAACTGGAATAAAACCAGATTCCAGAGAATGTTTATGACATTAATATTGATTTATTTTTGGTTTTTTTGTGATGGGAACTGACGTCACAGGCTGGTATACCGACTGTACACCAGCGGTTCTCAAAGTGGGGTCCATTTGGTTGCATTTTTACATTCTTAGAATTACAAACTATCACTAATTTAGGTCTGTAAGTAAAATCCCAGTGGCCCAAACCGCACTAAATGCAACTCCTTCGCTACAAAACAGTTTTAAGGACATGTCACACCAATGCAACTCCTTGCAACAAAACAGTTTTAAGGACATGTCACACCAGTGCAACTCCTTGCAACAAAACAGTTTTAAGGACATGTCACACCAGTGCAACTCCTTCACAACAAAACAGTTTTAAGGACATGTCACACCAGTGCAACTCCTTCGCTACAAAACAGTTTTAAGGACATGTCACACCAGTGCAACTCCTTGCAACAAAACAGTTTTAAGGACATGTCACACCAATGCAACTCCTTCGCAAAACCAAACAGTTTAAGGACATGTCACACCAATGCAACTCCTTCGCAAAACCAAACAGTTTAAGGACATGACACACCAGTGCAACTCCTTCGCAACAAAACAGTTTAAGGACATGTCACACGAATGCAACTCCTTCCAACTGCCATTGGGGATAATGGTTTCACAACTACATGCAACTACTCGCAACCGTCCGTTTGCAAGGAGTTGCATTGAGAATCATTGGTGCTGTTTGGGCCTAAACCCAGTGTTCACTCTGAACAGGGTGCAAATGGAACCTTGCGGTGCGGTGTGTGTGTGTGTGTGTGATCCGTACCTGCGTGTCGGACACGCCCCAGGTAGTTGAAGATGTTGTTGAAGGCCTCGTTGGTCTCCTCTCCTGTCTGTAAACATACGAAGAAACATCTCCCAACGCACTGGTCTATACACTAGTAAAATGACAATTTAAAGTGCTGTTTTTGTTAAAGTAAGTGTTAAATTGGTCTGTATTCTGATAGCAATCATTGCTATCGAGTGTTTGTAACACGGGTCTCTGCGTCTCTCCAGCCCTAAAGACAAAATACATTGTCAGGTTGGAATACCAGTTCTATCCAATCTGAGAACTGCACAAAGATTATTTTAAGATTAAATTGCATTGGATTCTAATTCCAATTTGGAAGTCTTGGAATTTGGGAGTCTCTTTTTTGCAGAGCCTGGGTCTTGATGGGACGCTTGTTTTACAGCGCCGGCTACTACTAGGGCGGGGTTATATAACCTCACAGAAACTATGCCTAAACCTAGCCTTAACCCTAACCTGTAAAACAAGCGCCCCCTCAGCGACCACGTCAGTGTGTCTCTCACCTCTATCAGAACTCCCAGTCAGTGTGTCTCTCACCTCTATCAGAACTCTTCAGTCAGTGTGTCTCTCACCTCTATCAGAACTTCCAGTCAGTGTGTCTCTCACCTCTATCAGAACTTCCAGTCAGTGTGTCTCTTACCTCTATCAGAACTCCCAGTCAGTGTGTCTCTCACCTCTATCAGAACTTCCAGTCAGTGTGTCTCTCACCTCTATCAGAACTCCCAGTCAGTGTGTCTCTCACCTCTATCAGAACTCCCAGTCAGTGTGTCTCTCACCTCTATCAGAACTTCCAGTCAGTGTGTCTCTCCCCTCTATCAGAACTCTTCAGTCAGTGTGTCTCTCACCTCTATCAGAACTCCCAGTCAGTGTGTCTCTCACCTCTATCAGAACTCTTCAGTCAGTGTGTCTCTCACCTCTATCAGAACTCTTCAGTCAGTGTGTCTCTCACCTCTATCAGAACTCTTCAGTCAGTGTGTCTCTCACCTCTATCAGAACTCCCAGTCAGTGTGTCTCTCACCTCTATCAGAACTTCCAGTCAGTGTGTCTCTCACCTCTATCAGAACTCTTCAGTCAGTGTGTCTCTCACCTCTATCAGAACTCTTCAGTCAGTGTGTCTCTCACCTCTATCAGAACTCTTCAGTCAGTGTGTCTCTCACCTCTATCAGAACTCCCAGTCAGTGTGTCTCTCACCTCTATCAGAACTCTTCAGTCAGTGTGTCTCTCACCTCTATCAGAACTCCCAGTCAGTGTGTCTCTCACCTCTATCAGAACTCCCAGTCAGTGTGTCTCTCACCTCTATCAGAACTCCCAGTCAGTGTGTCTCTCACCTCTATCAGAACTCTTCAGTCAGTGTCTCTCTCGCCTCTATCAGAATTCTTCAGTCAGTGTGTCTCTCACCTCTATCAGAACTCCCAGTCAGTGTGTCTCTCACCTCTATCAGAACTCCCAGTCAGTGTGTCTCTCACCTCTATCAGAACCTCCAGTCAGTGTGTCTCTCACCTCTATCAGAACTCCCAGTCAGTGTGTCTCTCACCTCTATCAGAACTCCCAGTCAGTGTGTCTCTCACCTCTATCAGAACTCTTCAGTCAGTGTGTCTCTCACCTCTATCAGAACTCTTCAGTCAGTGTGTCTCTCACCTCTATCAGAACTCCCAGTCAGTGTGTCTCTCACCTCTATCAGAACTCCCAGTCAGTGTGTCTCTCACCTCTATCAGAACTCCCAGTCAGTGTGTCTCTCACCTCTATCAGAACTCTTCAGTCAGTGTGTCTCTCGCCTCTATCAGAACTCCCAGTCAGTGTGTCTCTCGCCTCTATCAGAACTCTTCAGTCAGTGTGTCTCTCACCTCTATCAGAACTCCCAGGACAGCCAGGCCGTGGGTCTGGGTCATGGCTTCTGAGATGTTGGAGAACTTATCGGAGTTGTAGTGAACCACGTGGAGCTGACAGACAGACAGACAGACAGACAGACAGACAGACAGACAGACAGACAGACAGACAGACAGACAGACAGACAGACAGACAGACAGACAGACAGAATTGTGGTGAATCAAATGAAGCCTATACAGTCAGAAAGTTAATAATAGCTGAGTCAGAGGTCAGTCTGTATTAGCTGGCGTCAGGTGACAGATGGAGAGAGCAAGTATCCTCTCTCTCTCTCTCTCTCTCTCTCTCTCCCTCTCTCTCTCTCTCTCTCTCTCTTTAGTCTTTCTTTTTCCATCCTTCCTTCTCTCGTTGGGAGACAGATGGGAGGAGTTGCAGGGTGCTGCCAACCACAACTTCACGTGTGTTATGTGTATGCGTGCGTGTGTGCAGCGTGGATGTATGTGCATGCAGGTGTGTGTTATTGTGTGCACGTGTGTGTGTGTGTGGGGGGGCAGAGAGAGAGAGATGTAATGTTGTTTCATTAGATGCTTTTAGCAAACCTTGTGTAGTTGTCTAGTCCTCATTAGGATCGAAATAATAATAATAATAACGCACATACGCACGCACAAATGCACACGCACATGCACATGCACACACACACGCGCGCGGCCGGTACCTCTGCGTCGGCGCTGTGTCCATCCTTGGTGTGTTCGCTGCCTCCATGGCTGGGTCCTCCGCTGCCCCAGTGCAGGTGCATCTGGACGGCTGTGAAGAGCCAGGGCAGACCCCCGAGACCCATCCAGTCTGGAAGCTTAACCACCACTATACACACACACACACACACACACACACACACACACACACACACACACACACACACACACACACACACACACACAGCTGTGAAGAGCCAGGGCAGACCCCCGAGCCCCATCCAGTCTGGAAGCCTAACCACCACTACACACACAGCATGCACACCACACTGTCTTACTTTATCATACAGTATATCAATACTTTTTTTTCCCACTAAATTCTCTTTATTGATAATGGAATGTTTGTATTAGGGACAAGATGACGTAAATGTTCCCTTCATTGTCGGTATTAAAACAAACATTGAACTAAAAACAAACATTAAACCTAGGAGGGGCTAGCCCCCCTCAAAGTATTATATATATTGTGGATCATGGTAAATTCCTGCCTGTGTGTGCCTTTAACCTGTTAGATGGGCGGGTTCACCATGGGGGGGGTGTGTGTGTCACAAGGTGCTGCCACACTATCTAAAGAGCCGCGCACGTTCTCGGCTGTGCGCAGCTTATTTTCCGAGTTTTTAGACAGCATGGTGGATGGAAATTAAGCTCCACCTCCGCGGAAGACTTGCGCGACGGCCAGATTCCCGGAAACGCTCTCCTCCGCGCAAGTCTTCCGCGGAGGTGGAGCTTAATTTCCATCCACCAGCTGTCTAAAAACTCGGAAAATAAGCTGCGCACAGCTTAAGACGTGCGCGGCTGTCGACCGTTTTGCGCTTAGGTGTGGAAACAGTGTAAGTGACATAGGGAACACAGGTGCAACAAGCCAGGTTGATGGTTTGGAAGGTACAGTTGGGTGCCACCGATATTGTCCCTTATCATTTGACCCATTTAGGCCTGACCTCAAAATTTTAAAAAATCCTTCTAAATCCTTCTGAAATAAATATTTTCACGATTTTTCAAAAATAGCAGACCTACAAGCTCGTAGCGCGCCACTCGGTGGCGCGCTATGAGCTTGTAGATCTGCTATTTTTCAATAGCTAAATTATAACAATGTTTAAAACACCAAAAGGGGTTCCCGCCCAAAATGGGTTAACTGTCCTTTTGCGCAGATCACGCAAACCTCAGCAAAAAGAAAAGGACAATATTGATGGCCTCCAACTGTATGGGCACAGGCTAGAGATCACACGGTTTTTACCGTCTCATTTTATTTTGCATAAAGAAAACTGCTGACTGCTGTAATACCTAATGTGTTGGATAAATGGGAACCTCGCCCTACAGCAGTCAATGCCTGGACATTATAATTTGAACGCGTCAAAAACGGTTTCTATATACATGCATGTGCCCAGCCGAGTGGCAAAGTTTGTTTGAGCTTGCCACTACAACCATTAAGAACCTAGGGGGGTTCACGATTCTTAATCCATTCATCCAAAAAACCCTGGTTTGACACATTACATGCTTCTTAAAGCATAATTAAAATTAGATTTGTTTTTTGCCTTAGGGGCCTATAGGTACTCCAACTCCAACTTTCAAACCCTGAATTTAACATGATCCACAATTTATATAATACTCTATTTGGATGTTATTTGGATGAACCTAAGGATCATAAAAAACCTTGAATCTTTTACTTTTGCAATTCCTTTTGGGTCACACCCCTTTTTAGCTTAGATGTACTGGCGTATATGACGCTGCGTGGAGTCGGCTGCCGTATCATTTAGTTACCTGAGTGTCCGTTGTTGTAGAGTTCAAAGGGCATGTTGCCGTGGTGACTGTATCCCAGCGGGGTCACAGGCGTCAAACTAGGGTCGTGTTTGGCCTGGGCCGTCAGCACGTCAACGGGAGACTGGGACACGCCTCCGCAGATGGGGAAATGCTCCGCCCACTCCGACTGTCCAATCGCACCTTAGAGAAACAGATATATAATGTTTCTACTTTTTTTTACTTAGTTTAAATTTAAAACATCATCCTGGGTAATTGTAACGTCTTCTTTGGCGTTTGTGTGCCCCTCATACAGATTTACAGATTGCTTGATACAATTTTTCGATATTTTATATTCATTTTTAATCGGACACTCCCCGCCCCCTGTAAGCCCAGTGAACTTCAAACTCCATTGTCAAACTCCAAAACTCCATTGATTTATACTCAAACTCCAAAGATTTATATTGCCCTTCTAATGTGTGATAACCTGACTCCGCCAGATGGGGCAGCAAAGAGTACACAGGAGGGGGGAACCTGTGTACTCTCTGCTGCCCCATCTGGCGGAGTCAGGTTAAATGTGTGAGGCAGTGATCAGCACTGTACAGTATACGACTGGGCGAGGTACAGTCTCGTGTGGATCAATCGAAGCTCTGAAAATTATCAAGCGATAATAATCCGCATATGGATTTGTTTTTACGTCCGGATACCCCGTCCAGGATAGGCTTCAGACGCACCTCTTCAGGAGACTTGGCGTTGTTAGGAACCCGTTGCGACCACATGCAGGGACGTGCAGAGAGTGTTAGAGGGACAGGGGCTGAAATCCCGTTAAGAGGGCACTTTTGGACAACAATAGCGAAAATAGCAGATCTACAAACATTAAACCTGTATATATGGAGGGGCTAGCGCCTCAAAAATAAAGGGAAGACTGGCGGACATTGGTCCGCCAGTCTGCGAGCGACAAATGGGTCCCGACCCACTTTGTGAACCAGTGCTATAGAATTCGGAGATTGTGTAATAGTTGTCTGGCTAGTTGTCTGCAGGCTACGCAGCGGGACTATGGCGAGGTCTAACACAGTGGTTCCCAAACCGTTTCATGTCAAGGACCCCCAAATTGACACTCATTAGCCCGCAGACCCCCATTATACGCCAGGGACCCCCATAAGAGAAGATTTGTACGTCTCTAGCAGTGACTCTCAACCATTTTAATTTCAAGGACCCCCAGTTTGACATGCATATTAGTCTACCTACCCCCATTTAATGGCATTTCTATCTCTGGGACCCCAATTTATATTGTAAAATCAATGTTAATTTAACTCAGAGAGTGTACAAATGGAACCAAATGGACCCGTTAGGGTCCATTTGGTTCCAAACTATCATTTAGTTGGGGTCCCCCCTGGAACTCCCTCAGGGACCCCTGGGGGTCCCCGGACCCCACTTTGAGAACCACTGGTCTAACATGCAGAACTCAGAGCGGAGCCGCAGCGAGTGAAAAACCGTCTCGTCCTCAGAGAACTTTGTTTGCGTCGCCGAGCCTAAAACAGGTCAACTTAGTTTGAGAGTATATAATGCTGCCAGCTTAGTTGAGAGTATATAATGCTGCCAGCTTAGTTGAGAGTATATAATGCTGCCAGCTTAGTTGAGAGTATATAATGCTGCCAGCTTAGTTGAGAGTGTACAACAGGGGTGAGAGTATATAATGCTGCCAGCTTAGTTGAGAGTATATAATGCTGCCAGCTTAGTTGAGAGTATATAATGCTGCCAGCTTAGTTGAGAGTGTACAACAGGGGTGAGAGTATATAATGCTGCCAGCTTAGTTGAGAGTGTACAACAGGGGTGAGAGTATATAATGCTGCCAGCTTAGTTGAGAGTGTACAACAGGGGTGAGAGTATATAATGCTGCCAGCTTAGTTGAGAGTGTACAACATGCACCCTGACGGGTACCTCTGGTTACACCTTAAAGAGTTAAATTAACACAGCAATGTACTGTGTAGTGAGAGAGAGAGAGACATGAGATCACCTCACATGCCTCAATGAAACACACACAGAGAGAGAGAGAGATGAAGAGAGACGGAGAAAGAGGCAGACAGAGAGAGAGACACTGTACTGTAGCAGTGAGAGAGAGAGAGAGAGAGAGAGAGAGAGAGAGAGAGAGAGAGAGAGAGAGACACTGTACTGTAGCAGTGAGAGAGAGAGAGAGAGAGAGAGAGAGAGAGAGAGAGAGAGACACTGTACTGTAGCAGTGAGAGAGAGAGAGAGAGAGAGAGAGAGAGAGAGAGAGAGAGAGAGAGAGAGAGAGACACTGTACTGTAGCAGTGAGAGAGAGAGAGAGAGAGAGAGAGAGAGAGAGAGAGAGAGACACTGTACTGTAGCAGTGACAAGCCAATCACACAGGCCACCGGCTCTCAGTCATCCAGAATTAAGTCTCTGTTGTGATCAGAGTCCGACGGAAGCAATGTCTTCTTCTTCCTCCTCCTCCTCTTTCTACGTCCGAGCATAGACATGGTAACGCCCCGCCTGCCTCTGATTGGCCTACCGACACTGCCGCTCTTGCCTGTCCTCCGAGATGCAAGGCTACTCCGTGGTGGGAAATACAAGAGAATGGCAACACGTGACAGTAATTTGTAACTTAGATTTTTGTAGAAGAGGCAAACTAATATTGTTTGTGCCGATTGAACACGTAGGCCTATGTACTATGATTTGATTTGGCTGTGTTCTAAATTAAAGTGTTAGTGTTGATTATCGTGTATTAATCTAAACTAACACTAAACTAATACTATTATACTAATAAAGATCAAGGGAAAATAGTCTAGTCTTCCACGACCCAGATCTTGTTGAGGATCGAGGTGGTGCAGCAGAAGCTCAGTGGTTGCCTCGGGGTCAGCTTTCAGGATATCAGGGGGTGATGTCGATCATGTCGTCAACATGCTTTTCCAGCCTTATTTGTTACTTCATCCTTTCGAGATCCTCCCCACAGTTGACCTTCAGGGTTTGGGGTTGGCACCACCATGCTGATCTCCGGTGTTATTTCTAGAGGGAGGTAGTCTGTGCAGGAGCTGTTGGGAGTTGGTCCTTCCAGCGGTGCAGCGGTTGGGTTTCCAGCGCCATGTGGCCCCATGGTGGGATATTCCCTCTTTGTTTTTTCACTGGTCGGCTGATACTCCTAATAGTTCCCCGCCAGTTGTGTTGTGATCCTGTAAAAAGACCTTTTCATATTCCACTGCTCCTTCTGTCTCACACGCGGTGCTCAAACAATGGGTCGGGACCCTTTGATGGCTCGCGGCTCACAAGTAATGTAAAGAAATATTTTACCGGTAATAATTCTATGAATAAAAAAAATGAATTAAAAGATATTAGGAGTGAAAATAGGCGATCTACAAGCTCACACCGATACTAGCTCATTATTAGCTCACTAGCGTAGATCTGCTAGTTTGGGTCCCGGGGAGACCATCACATTTCTGTTTTGCGTCTGAGGAACCACTGTGTTAGATTGTCTCTTATTCTTTGTCTCTTATTCCTTGCCTATTCCTTCCCTTTTGCACTTGTTCTTGAGGTCCCTTCTTTCCTCTACGTCTTGCCAGAGCAAATTATAACAACAAGAAGAAGGGCAAAAAAGAGTGCCGAAGTCCTGACGTCACTCGCTCATCCCCTGGTTCACGGAAGTAATTTCTCTATGGCGAATAACATGGGCTCATCTTAAAATCGTCTCATATAAGCATTGTGGTCCAAAAATAAACAAGCTGTCTCGGCGATATTGTCAGGGAGGTGTCTCTGTATCGTTTACGACAGTCAGTCACTCAAAGGCTGTTTCTAGCGAAAACCGAGTAGTAGTAACACTGGCGTTTTTTCTGTCAGTTGATCCTTCATATCCATATGAGTGAAACGGTCGGGATGACATGTTTATTTTTCAAACACAGTTCTTATATGAGGCGCTCTAAAATCCCCCTATATGAGGATTACAATGCAAATAAAAAGTACATGAACCCGTGGACTTGCGCCCTCTACCGATAGTGACATCAGACTTCAGTGCTCTATTGAACTGCACAATAGGTTAAGTAAAAATACAAAATATAGGCCTATGGCTTAACTGGTTAATGGAATGCGCCCCCCACCCCTTCCCCCCCTTCTTCTTCTTTTGTTCTTTACGACCCAAACCCTGCATTAATGGACTAATGGTGTTTGCTCTCATGTGAACCAACTCAGACACGTCTTCCTATGGTCTGACTATCTCCTCCAGTTCAATAGACATCTTGTTTAAACCATTAAGACCGGAGTCCCATTCTACAAATTCCAATACCTTTTCTTGTCAAGGACCCCCAAAATGATATGTATTAGTCCATATACCTGGGGGGTTAAGAGCAGCCCAGCTGACACGTGCACATGCCGATGCGTTGTGAGCGTGGTGGTAGACCTGGGATTTTCAAAAAGTCTGTATTATGTTTAAAGGGGTGAAGGGCTGTGGGCTTGTTTTCATAGACCTGGTTGTTTCTGTTGCAAAAGCTAACCTGGCAACCCTGGAAGCAGCACAGTTCCCATGGAAGCATCACGTGCGTGTGTGCCGTCGTCGCGACACACACGCACGTGTGTGTGCCTACAATAACATGCTGCTAATATTGAGCATTAAACTCCTCCACATATGTGGCCAACCATGCATGCGCACGTGTGTGTGGGGACGTGCACGACGTGGCCAACCATGCATGTGCACGTGTGTGTGGGGACGTGCACGACGTGGCCAACCATGCATGTGCACGTGTGTGTGGGGACGTGCACGACGTGGCCAACCATGCATGCGCACGTGTGTGTGGGGACGTGCACGACGTGGCCAACCATGCATGTGCACGTGTGTGTGGGGACGTGCACGACGTGGCCAACCATGCATGCGCACGTGTGTGTGGGGACGTGCACGACGTGGCCAACCATGCATGCGCACGTGTGTGTGGGGACGTGCACGACATGGCCAACCATGCATGCGCACGTGTGTGTGGGGACGTGCACGACGTGGCCAACCATGCATGTGCACGTGTGTGTGGGGACGTGCACGACGTGGCCAACCATGCATGTGCACGTGGCCAAGCATGCGCATTAAGGGCGAAAGCCGCGGTTCATAGAGTTAAGCAGAGTTTCCCAAAAACGCTAACAAACGGCGTACAATTCTGGGAAGGCTTCACAGTACCGCGCATAAGCGAATGGTCAATGCCGCGTGTGCAAATTCAGATCAACCATGGTCCAGGCACTGAGGAGATGCAGGCAGAAAGGACAGAAAGTATCGAGGACGCAGTGTTTAATTAGTCCATGCACAGTACATCTTAGTCTATGTACTTGAACTTGAGATACAGTGTACTTGATATGTATTGTGTACTGCCTGTACTGTAGCATACTTTATAGATTGGCTACGAGAGACATCTCAGCGGCAGCAAGGTCAGCCTTGCTGCAGTAGGCACGTTATTCTGTCTCATATCTTATTGTCACGTCATTATGATCCAGCACTATATGTTCCTGTTTGTGTAATAAACTTTGTGAACCTTTAGCGTGATACTGTCTCGTGTCACGTTATTGTTCTCCCGGGCCCATCGCCGCAGTCGCCGTACCAAAGGAATACTTCAACTGGATTGTCACACACCACCCAGCCTGCACACACTACCTGTCTGTCAGAACCAGACGAGGGTCCAGTACTTAGAGATTACAACAGACAGATTATATACCTACAAGCTCACAACATGAACTATTTAAAAATGTTTTTCAAAATAGTGGAAAACAAAATAGAAGGCAGAGACGTTTAGGGATATGTGATAAGGTACTGGCGGAAATAGGATTAGGCCCCCTAGCCTCTCAGACCCAAGACTTAGAATATAGGCCCCCTATATATATAGGAAATAGGCCCCCTAGTCTCTCAGACCCAAGATTTAGGATATGTTGTTGTTGTTGTTGGACAAGATTTTGCCCAAAATTCCATGCTGTATGTGGTACCATAGGACAGACAGGCAAACAATCAAAATAACAATTATTTCAGATTCTCCAATTATTGTGTGTAGAATTCTTGTAAATGAAGTAATGCAGATGCAGATAATAATAATTTAACTCTTGAGAGTGTGCCTGAAGAAGGTCAATAGACCGAAAGCTTGCAATAAAAAATACCCGATTGGAGTGTACATTGGAGTGTGCAGAGCCTCCCTTTATTTTTTAATTTCTAAACTTCCGTGACTCCAGGCTCCAGCACCTCACCTAAATCTATCGGCATATGTTTTTTCACAACTCTTGAGAGGGTATAATGAAACCAAATGGACCCAGACCAGATTTAATTTTTAAATATAATAGAATAAAATAGCTGATCTACTTGCAGATCGACTGTTTTCCACGACTTTTGCTGCTTGTGTCGGTGTAGGGATGAAAACCATGCAACATTGGGCCAAACAGAAACTGTGCATCTTCGTATAAAAGGACTGGGAGGGTCAAGTTATTACTGTAATACATTTTATAGTAATTCAGTGGTCATTGTTAATCTGCTGCATGGGTAATTTAACTCCATGGTAACTCTACACATAACAGGACTCACGGTTTTAAAGCTTTATTGCTGTTTAAGTGATGATTTGGAGGTGCAGAAATGAGGCTATTTAGAGATATATTTATAAATACTATTGTACATGGAGAGAACAAAATCAAACAATGAGAGAGAGAGAGAGAGAGAGAGAGAGAGAGAGAGAGAGAGAGAGAGAGAGAGAGAGAGAGACTGATGGACGGACAGACAGAGAGACAGAGAGACATTGAAAGTGTTGAATAATTTGGGACTTTTCTAACTTGTCTTCCGGGGGTCTCCTGCACAAAACATTTTCAGGCGGGGGTCCGCGGCCAAATATGTATCAATGTGGGGGTCCTTAATTGGAACGAACCACTTTAACCCATTTTGACCTGAGATCAGATTCTAAAAATGTCTTCTACATCCTGACAGTTTTCTGAAAAAGCTATGTTTCTATGTCAGTCGTTCTTCGATTTTTCAAAAATAGCAGACCTACAAGCTCGTAGATGAGCTTGTAGATCTGCTATTTTTCAATAGCTAAAGCATGACATGACGCTAACACCAAAAGGGGTTCCCGCCCAGAACGGGTTAATTGGAACGAACCACTTTAAGAAGCACTTCTACATACAGTACTGTACTGTACAGTAATAGACCAGACGGAGTGTAAAAGTGGGTCGGACACTCCACGCACCTCATCTGAACTTGTTGCCGTACGTGCCCCTACTATTGGTTGCCATGGCGATCACCATGGCATCCGGGAGGCCTAATATTGTGACCCTTTGAGCCGTCCTGTCTCTGCCCTGAATACAGCCAGGAACAAAGACACGCACGCACGCACGCACGCACGCACGCACGCACGCACACGCATACACACACACACACACAAAGCAATGGCAAACGACCGCAGCAGCAGGCATCACAGTGGGCAGAGCTCTCGTCTCATGCCACAGCCACAATACTCTGCCTCATTCATTCATTCATTCATTCATTCATTCATTCATTCATTCATTCATTCATTCATGCATTCATTCATTCATTGTGGACCAACACGTTACTAACTTGTCATTCACTCATTCATAAATGTACGGACCACGCGTGACTGACTGACATGGATGTATTGTGTACATCCATGTCCACACGTGTCCTCTCTGAGTTTGTCAAAGAAAGATAACATAAACCTCTTATATCCAGTCTAACTTTGTGTTTTTCCCCCCATAAATTAACACCCCACTTGATCATACTACAGCGTCACACAAAAGCATCAAACGTAGCAGATCTACAAGCACGTCGATCGGTTTCTTTTGAATTTGAGCCCCTGAAAAGTAACAGTTTTGGACATATGAGGTTTCCACCGACAGAGATGATATGCAGGAATCATGACAGTAACAGTACATCTACAGGAACCATGACAGTAACAGTACATCTACAGGAACCATGACAGTAACAGTACATCTACAGGAACCATGACAGTAACAGTACATCTACAGGAACCATGACAGTAACAGTACATCTACAGGAACCATGACAGTAACAGTACATCTACAGGAACCATGACAGTAACAGTACATCTACAGGAACCATGACAGTAACAGTACATCTACAGAGATGATGTATGACGAAAGGAACCATGACAGTAACAGTACATCTACAGAGATGATGTATGAAGAAAGGAACCATGACAGTAACAGTACATCTACAGAGATGATGTATGAAGAAAGGAACCATGACAGTAACAGTACATCTACAAATATGATGTATGAAGAAAGGAACCATGGCAGTAACAGTACATCTACAGAGATGATGTATGAAGAAAGGTAGCACATCTCAAAGTTCAAAATCAAGGAAGAAAGAATGCACACATAAAGCGCAAATTTGTCCCACTGTAAATATTTGCTGCCTGCTTACTATACCAGAAATGGGAACGCAACAACGCTGCAACAATGTTTTAAGATATTTTAAAAGATATTTTCGAAATGAACGAAATGAATGAACGCTTCCTTTCCTGTCTTCCAGGACGGGAGGTGTAGTTCCAGACTATTATAACATTCAGCGAGTCTCTACGCGAGACTATTCGCTACCTAACTCAGTGTCCTAACTTGATAACCTACAATAGTGTACCAGGGGTGTAGTGGGCACCAGGGCTGGACTGGCCACAGGACGTACCGGGCATATTCCTGGTGGGCCGCGACCGTAGGGGGCCGCCATGATACAAAAATGAATACAAATTAAAAAAAAAATGTGGACAGTCAGGCAGGCCAATAGGTGGCAGGCCACCAGGAAAGGTCCGGGCGTGCTGCCATTCTGCCAGTGCCATCATGATAATTTCACTGTACCTGTATCAGTGAGTGACAAATAAACCCTCTACAAAGGGTTGTGTGAAAATGACCGGGCCGAATTTTTGTCCCAGTCCAGCCCTGGTGGGCATCCATAGCCTACGTGGTCAGAGCCGGACTTACCGTTGGGCTAGGGTGGGCTTTTTTTTTTTTTTTTTTTTTTTAATTATAAAATTGTAAAGTGAAATCCAATTCAAGTGAAATGTGTGTATTGTTATTGTATTTAGTTGTATTATGGTTAAACCATTGAGAGCTTCTGCCTGCCTGCCTCTCTTTTTAGGGGCCTAGGTACCCCAAAATGAAAACAAAATAGCCCAAATTTTTTCCGGCCTCGCGGCTGCGCCGCTCGGCCAAATCACGGGGCGGGTGGCTTCGCCGCGCGCCCCAAGGGGGGCCCTCAAATTTGCTCCAGCCCGGGGGCCCTCAGCAAGGTAAATCCGGCTCTGTACGTGGTAGTTGCATAGACGGTTGTAATCGTGTTCTTTTCATGTTGAACATGCTCATGCTCTATCAGACTCGGCTCCAGGATGAAATGACTGAGGGTGGCGAGGGGGTACACCAACTTTTTATATACAGTAAAATATGTACATAAAACTTAAACTGAGGGGGCAGAATTTGTATCTGAGGGTGCCAGCCCCCCTCTGGAACCCCTGTGGTGCCTACTATGAACACAATATGATGATATGGTTGGGGTGGGGGGTGTCCCAAGATGACTTAAAACAAAAAGACCATCACTGCATCAAAAGTAATAAGTAACCAATTTAAATGGTCAAAATATATTTATCTATGGAACCGAGTCAGGCTAAATGCAATGCCTACAATTACAAATATGCTACGTGTCAGGGTGTGCGTGTGTGTGTGTGGGGGGGGGGGGGTGTCCGCAGTTTAAATATGATTATTTTTGGGGGGTCGCAGCCTGAAAAGGTTGAGTGAGGTAACTAAGTGATCATGTGCCTGTAAATAAGGTTGCCCACCCGGGTTTGTTTTGAAGGGTCAGCTGCTGCCTCACAGCCAGCCAGAGACAGACTCACAGCGTGTCCATTTTGATCACACAAGTGAATGTTCTGGAGCGCCATAACCGGCCCACCGGCCCGCCGGCACAGCTAGGATAAGGCCTCCCGGATTTGGAGAAAGTGGAAATAAGTGAACTCTTGCTAAAAAAGATCCAGGCTGCCCTACTGCTGGAATGAAAGGACAGCCACGGGGAGCCTTATACGCACCTCATGAGAGCTGCAGGACTTTATTGAATTCAGCGTGTAACTAAGTAACTAAAGTAACATTTGAACTATTTTTTTAACCTACTGTTGAGTATTTCCAATTTTAGAAACTACGTCACAGAGGCAATTTGTACTTTTTACTCCACTTTAGTTACTAGTGGATTTGTGTTATTATTTATGAAAAATACATTTGCTATTTTCAAAAGATTTCCATACATTTTGAAAACGTATTGTGGTACTTTTACTTTTGGTACTTTAAGTATATATTGATGCCGATACTCGTGTACTTTAATTACCCTATTGGACCTGAATATAAGACTATGTTTTTTTTCCAATGGAAACATCCTCAAAAACGGGGTCGTGTTATAATCCTGGACTAGACTATTTGACATTCAATGTTCTTTTTCCACAAAGGAGTCTTGAAAAATGGGGGTCGTCTTATAATCTGAGTCGTGTTATATTCGGGACAATACGGTAGTGAATACAGGACTTTTACTCGTGACACAGGATACTTTTACTTAAGTATAGACAGATGTGAGTATATACTTCTTCCACCATGATCGAATGGCAACGTGGCTCAGGTGTCGTCACTCAGCCAGGCCTGTCACCATTATTATTATTATTATACAATCGCCATCGGCTGCCGGGCGCGGCTGCACTAATAACTCTTGGGCAGTTTGAGTTTGAATGGACAGCTATCAGTCAAAAGGGAGACATCGAAAAGTAAGGATGGATGGGGAAGGATCAACATATGGAATGTCAGAACAGGTCAGCTCCATATATGGAGATCTAAAGGTTTGAGGTTTGAGGTCAGATGTAGAGTTGCTGGCCAATATCATCAGGGATTTCCATATATGGGCTTAATATTGATGACATGAGGGATCTCCATCCCTGATGATGTCACATGTCACAAAACTGACGGGAAAGGCGAAATTTCATAGTAAATGCGACCTGTTGTCGCAATTAACTAATCCATTCAGTGTATCACAGTGGTTCTCAAACCTATTAATTTCAAAGAAGTGCATCCATAACTCTGAGTGTACACATGGAACCTTACTGGTCCATTGTGTGCTTATATTTTCACGTGTTTGGGTCCCGGGCAAACGTCTAATCTGTTCAGGCATTCAGAGCGTGTATACTAGTGATGCGCAGGCCGGCTTTTTTCATAACCCGCCCGTCCCGCCCCGCCACGGGAGCCAGCCCACACCACCCCGCTCCGCAAAACAATATATCAATCAATGACCCGTCCGCCCCGCGGCCCAATTTGAAGGGCAGGGGCTGGAATTCGAAATATCTCATTTTAAACAGGAAATGACCCAACCTGTCTGCCCTGTACCCCCAATTACTGGTTATCAAAGTAAAATGACCAGTTGCTTGCTTTGCTGTTAAGGATCACATAATTGCATTCCTGTCAGTCAGAAAGTTTGTGTGGTCGAAAATTGTGAAATGACACTGGACTACTGTATGAAAAACCCATAAGCAACTGATGAACAACAGAACAAGCTGATGGTTTCAGCAGGAGGAGTAGACAGTAGACACAGGAGAGCAGCTTTTTTTTCTCCTTTTTTGGGAGGGGGGAGGGTGCCCCGTCCGCCACGCGATAATTACGCTGAAAGCCTTGACCCGTCAACTCGTGGGACCTGCGGGCAACGGACCGGCCCGCACATCACTAGTGTATACATGTTGTTAGTGGGAATTTACAATTTAGGCATTTAGCCCAGGGGTTTTGCATGTGGTCCATACATTTAGTAACCTAGCATTTGTTGATTTTAAAGTGTTTCTTTCCACTAAGAGAAACCGTGAACTGAATGACCTGGTGACCTATGATGACCGTCCATGTAGTCATTTACTGACAAGTTGGAGGTCAAAAAATTCTACAGAAAAAGGGAGTTACAGTCTCAAGAGGGAGAAGTGCGCCGGATTGTCTGGTTGAGTCATAATTATTGGGAAATTATTAGTAGTCTATGTTGAGAAACAGTGGGATGTATACACACGGGATGCATAGCAAGCACTAATCTCATACCTCCACAGTCCATGCAGGTGGATTCTTAGTCAGGGGGTTAGCTCATACCTCCACAGTGGTCCCCAGGTGGATTCTTAGTCAGGGGGTTAGCTCATACCTCCACAGTGGTCCCCAGGTGGATTCTTAGTCAGGGGGTTAGCTCATACCTCCACAGTGGTCCCCAGGTGGATTCTTAGTCAGGGGGTTTGCTCATCCCTCCACAGTGGTCCCCAGGTGGATTCTTAGTCAGGGGGTTAGCTCATCCCTCCACAGTGGTCCCCAGGTGGATTCTTAGTCAGGGGGTTAGCTCATACCTCCACAGTGGTCCCCAGGTGGATTCTTAGTCAGGGGGTTAGCTCATACCTCCACAGTGGTCCCCAGGTGGATTCTTAGTCAGGGGGTTTGCCCCTCGTTCACAATCAGTTGAAAACTGCTGATTTAGCCTAAATGGAATGAAAACATAGTCGTCGTCGTCCCCCCCCCCCCCCCCAGAGGCAAATTCAAAGGAAAACAAGGCGCTGTCTGTCTCTCTAAAACCAATAGCCATTTATTCATCAATAATGTTTAGTATGGCCTGGGCCATGGCTCAGTGGTCCAGGCACCTTGGCTGGTAATCCAGTCTGGCAGTGTGCCGCAGGTTCGACTCCCGATCCCAACAGCCTTTACTGCATGTCTTCCCCCCCATCTCTCTCCCCATTTCCTGTCAGCCTACTGTCTGTCCCTTCATAAAAAATATAAGCAGGAGGAGTAGACAGTAGACACAGGAGAGCAGCTTTTTTTTCTCCTTTTTTGGGAGGGGGGAGGGTGCCCCGTCCGCCACGCGATAATTACGCTGAAAGCCTTGACCCGTCAACTCGCGGGACCTGCGGGCAACGGACCGGCCCGCACATCACTAGTGTATACATGTATACATGTTGTTAGTGGGAATTTACAATTTAGGCATTTAGCCCAGGGGTTTTGCATGTGGTCCATACATTTAGTAACCTAGCATTTGTTGATTTTAAAGTGTTTCTTTCCACTAAGAGAAACTGTGAACTGAATGACCTGGTGACCTATGATGACCGTCCATGTAGTCATTTACTGACAAGTTGGAGGTCAAAAAATTCTACAGAAAAAGGGAGTTACAGTCTCAAGAGGGAGAAGTGCGCCGGATTGTCTGGTTGAGTCATAATTATTGGGAAATTATTAGTAGTCTATGTTGAGAAACAGTGGGATGTATACACACGGGATGCATAGCAAGCACTAATCTCATACCTCCACAGTCCATGCAGGTGGATTCTTAGTCAGGGGGTTAGCTCATACCTCCACAGTGGTCCCCAGGTGGATTCTTAGTCAGGGGGTTAGCTCATACCTCCACAGTGGTCCCCAGGTGGATTCTTAGTCAGGGGGTTAGCTCATACCTCCACAGTGGTCCCCAGGTGGATTCTTAGTCAGGGGGTTTGCTCATCCCTCCACAGTGGTCCCCAGGTGGATTCTTAGTCAGGGGGTTAGCTCATCCCTCCACAGTGGTCCCCAGGTGGATTCTTAGTCAGGGGGTTAGCTCATACCTCCACAGTGGTCCCCAGGTGGATTCTTAGTCAGGGGGTTAGCTCATACCTCCACAGTGGTCCCCAGGTGGATTCTTAGTCAGGGGGTTTGCCCCTCGTTCACAATCAGTTGAAAACTGCTGATTTAGCCTAAATGGAATGAAAACATAGTCGTCGTCGTCCCCCCCCCCCCCCCCAGAGGCAAATTCAAAGGAAAACAAGGCGCTGTCTGTCTCTCTAAAACCAATAGCCATTTATTCATCAATAATGTTTAGTATGGCCTGGGCCATGGCTCAGTGGTCCAGGCACCTTGGCTGGTAATCCAGTCTGGCAGTGTGCCGCAGGTTCGACTCCCGATCCCAACAGCCTTTACTGCATGTCTTCCCCCCCATCTCTCTCCCCATTTCCTGTCAGCCTACTGTCTGTCCCTTCATAAAAAATATAAAATAAAGGCAAAAGCCACACAAAAAAATTTACATTTCTGTAGGTTTGAAACAAGGATAGCTTTAGGGCAGTGTTAGGCAACGCATGGTGGCCATGATTGGCCCACCAGTGGTGACATCTGGTCACCACTGATTTTATAAGTAATTGACCATATCTGGCCACAAAACGGCCTGGCCAATCAGCAGCAGCTATCCCGCCTCTAGCTGCTGCTGATTGGCCAGGCCGTTTTGTGGCCGGGCATCAAGTCTGCCTGAGAGTTCCCAGATGGGAGCAGGAGGGGGGAACCCAGTGTACTCTCTGCTGCCCCATCTGGCGGAGTCAGGTTAACATATAGCCACTGTGATTCACTAAATAGACTGTAACTATGAGTGTACAGATGCCACTGTAGGAGTTATGGGGGTCCGTGACCTACATTTTCATACCATTTTAATGAAACGGTTTGAGAAGCACAGTCGCACCTTTATCCACGTTTTGAGTGAATCACAGGCATGTGTTTCATTGAGTTTCTCTCCATAGATATCATAGAAGAGACCTTGAGCTCCTTGTTCAATGAAAGAGCTTGTTTATCTCTGTTCAAAAGGGAGTGTTTCTGTCTATTTGCAAGTGTGTTTCTTTTTTTTTGTAACTAAATGTCCTCGCTCAATATCGTAGCCTTTACAAAACGATTATATACCTGCACCTGTGACATTTGATAACATACACACAGTTATATCATATGCAGTTAAAGCACACAAACCTTTCTTTAGTAACTTTTATAGCAATTAATATATGCATTATTGTATAAGACGGTCTGTCAACATTACAGATGGTTGTGTTCTGGCCCATCATCTAATAATGACTTGAAGTGGTAAGGGTTAGAGCCCGTACAGAGCCGTGGATGAGGGGGGGAATATTAAATGCCATCAAAATAAGAAATAAAACCTATTCAGAATACAACAAAAACCAAAATGAAAAATTCAAAAAACTAGTAAATAGCTTAATTTCAAAAGCAAAAAAAACCTAATGAAAAAATTAATGACAACATAGAATAAAAAAAAAACACCCTGAAAAACTCTGGGAGGCTCTAAATAAATTAGGTTGCAGCAATAACTTCCAAACAAAAACTTCAAACTACTGCATCATTTCAAACGGCTCCCTCATAGTAGACAAACTAGCTGTGGCAAACAGTTTGAACAATTTCTTTACCAATATTGCCACCCAGTTGGTAAGTAAACTCCCCCTCACTCTGGTCAGTACGGTGTTGAACACATCAGAGCCCACTATGGAAGACTAGGGGCCCAAAAAAATGCATTTTCAATTAAACCTGTAAAAAATGTTCTGAAAAAACTCATCGCACTTCAGCCAAATAAGGCCACCGGTTTTGACAAAATCCCCACCAGATTCCTCAGATGTCTCTATAGCTCCAATAATAACCCAAATCTATCAATCAGTCTATGCCACATTCCACAGGAACTCAAGATGGCACGTGTAATCCCCCTGCACAAAAAAGGAAGCAAATTGGATACTGGTAATTACCGACCTGTTTCCATCCTGTGTTCCACGTCAAAGATCATTGAGAGACTAATCTACGAACAGATCAGCAATTTCCTAGACAAACACAATCTACTGTTCGACTTCCAATCTGGTTTCAGAACATCCCATTCCACTGACACATGCCTACTGTGCCTGAACGACTACATCAAACGCGAGCTAGACTCGGGCAAATACTGCGGCATGGTCATGCTGGACCTTCAAAAAGCGTTTGATACCGTAAATCATTCAATACTACTAGACAAACTGGAGGCGTAAGTTGGATGAAATCCTACCTGGAGGAAAGAGAACAAATAATAGACATAAACGGAACTATGTCTTCCCCCCTTCCAGTGAACTGTGGGGTTCCCCAAGGAAGCATACTCGGGCCATTACTATTCTTACTATACATTAATGACGACATTGTAATCGCTAGCAAAGTAGAGATTACATATCTGGGCTGTATCCTGCACAACAAGCTGACAGGTGAAGGCATGGCAACAAGGGCGATCAAAAAAGGTAAATCAAAGGACAAGATTCTTGGGGAGAATCTCCTCCTTTGTTAACCAGAGGGCTCTCAGGACATTAGCTCTTATTCAGCCCATATTTGACTACGCCTGTACCTCCTGGTTCTCTAACATCTCAATGTCACAGCTAAGCTAAGCTTCAAACCTCCCAGAACAAACTAATCCGACTCCTTCTAGGCCTAGGGCCCATGTGACCCACCCTTATGCAACGCATTTTGATGGCATAGGATGGCTCCAGGTAGAAGACAGAATCAAGCAGTTGAAAATGGGGCTGACATTCAAAATTGTAAATTCAGCCCTGCCCTCTGTGCCGTCAGTCCCCATTTACTTAACTGATTACCTCACAAAGGTGAGCAACTCTCACAGCCACAACACTCATAAACAATGATCTGGTGCCACATAATATGCCACATAATATGTGGGTGGGTCACGGACCCCCATAACTCCTACAGTGGCATCTGTACACTCATAGTTACAGTCTATTTAGTTACAAACTACAATTTAGCTGGAATGGAAGCCCCTCAAGAACCCCTTGGGGACCCTGGACCCCCCTTTTTGAATCACAGTGGCTATATGTGGGACTGTCAGATATTGTCAATTACTTATAAAATCAGTGGTGACCAGATGTCACCACTGGTGGGCCAATCTTGGCCACCATGCGTTGCCTAACACTGCCCTAAATGTGCCACTGGTGCCAGAACACATAGGGTAAATTCACTTTCCACAGCACTGCCACTCAGGTGTGGAATGCCCCGCCCCCTTCCCTCAAAACAAACAAATCACTGGCTTCCTTTAAAACCGGTCTGAAAAGTCACCTATCAATGTCCGCGGGTCAAAAGGAGAGAAGATGACTGCCAAACCTCCGAGTGATTTATTTGTATTTTGATTTGTTTGTACTTCCACCTGTACATACGTAGTTATCATGTTTTTGAGATATCTCGAGTATTGTCATTATTGTGTTGTGCATGGGACCCGAATGGAAACAAGACCACAAGGTCCTTTTTCGGTGCTATCCTTTTGGATCAATGTGCTTTGACTGTACCATGTACTGTTTTGCATTTGCAAGACCTACAAGCTCGTAGCGCTGCACTCGGTGCCGCGCTATGAGCTTGTAGATCTGCTATTTTTCAATAGCTAAAGTATAACATAATGCTTAAAACACCAAAAGGGGTTCCCGCCCAGACAGCATCCGAGTTAGAAAACCCCAACATATCCCTGCACTGTTTATACCAGCTGGGGAAAATCTGCGTTTCCCCCCCCCAACATTCGACTCCGCCCCCAGCCATGATGTGCTGATGACGCTCCGCGGCCGGCCCAATGCGTGATACCAGGCTGTTCCTGGTACTGTTTGTCAGGAGCGAGAGAGAGTCCCGTCCACACAGCGGCCTTACTGTGTGTGTGTGTGTGTGTGTGTGTGTGTGTGTGTGTGCGTGCGTGCGTGCGTGGCTGCGTGCGTGCGTGCGTGCGTGCGTGCGTGCGTGCGTGCGTGCGTGCGTGCCTGCGTGCCTGCGTGCCTGCGTGCTGTACAGTAGCCTACAATTAACACATGGGTGTATTGTCCGTAATCCTATCCCACATACATGCTTATATATCCATTCAACCCTCTAGCAGCTTTGCTGGGGGAGGGGCAGAATCCCTGCCTCTGCTTGGCATACCCCCCCCCCCCCCCCCCTCCATCCCAGTCATCTCATTTGTATGTCCGATGGGGACGTGTTTTATGCCTGCATTTGGTCACACTGAAGCTAAGTGACCGCCGGTAACTTTGAGAGTGAGAGAGAACCAAAATATGGACCTGCAATGGTCCATTTGATGCCACTTGTACTAGTGTACACTCTCAGAGCTATGGGGGTCCGTATGTGGCCTGATATGCATAGAAAACTGGGGGTCCGTAAAGTTGAAAACGTTTGAGAATGACTGGACCAGTTCTCACTCTGGTATCACATACACCCTCCAATCACACATACAGTATGTCCATGACTCACAATATTATTTTACAGCAGTGGTTCCAAAACTGTTCTGGCCGAGGACCTAAAGAGAGATTAGACGTTTGCCCGGGACCCACACTAGTGAAAATAGCACAACACAATTAAGCTTCCACTCATGCTCATACACCCTCCAATGTTGATCTGTTCCTGTATTGTACTGTATTGTATTGTGTTTTTGTATGGATATAGTGTTGGGTGCTGGCACATATGCACACATGGCATCAACGCATGATGTTGTGTGCTGGCACACTATACACTCTGTCTTTCTTTTATCTGTATTGTATTGCATTGTATTGTATTGTATTGTACTGTATGTGTCATTGTATGTTTAGTTTTACTACCATTTTAAGAGCCTGCTCAGGGACTACAGATGTAAATGAGCTTATGGCTATACTCTGGCACATTTACATGGAAGTGAAAACTGAAATGTTGATTAATGAACATTGTCCCTGTCAAAAAAATAAAAAATAAATCACATACAGTATGTGGATCACAATGGTTCAATCTACACAGTCTATTTAAGCAAATAGTATAGTATAGTGCCATATAGGTATTGTACCATGTCAGTCAATAACAGTATGAAACAGTATGACTGTGTGGTTGTATTGGTCAGTTCCCAGGTCCACAGTACAGTAGCAAGACTGGTCATGCTCCCAGTAAGTATAATACTTTGTTGTTGTTTTTTTTGTTTTGTTTTTTGGACTTGTCTTAACGTTCTGCAAAATAACTCAATCAGTAGTCTCTGCAGTGTTCATTTAGTTGACAAAGACTAAAGACTAAAAGAAGGTTTTTGATATTTAGTCGACTAAGACTAGACTAAGACAAAAGAATTTCAGATGACTATAAATAGAACTGAAACTAAATGGCGTGTTATTGAAAAGACGGAATTCGCTGTTAAAATTAACTCTCGCCAGGTGGACGGCTTCAGAGAGAGTTCCACTAAAACTAAAACAGCATCGTCCGCAACCACTTAACGTCCTTTTTAGGTCGTCTTATTGTTTAGCACGCGGTACGGATACGGGCAGCCAGCAAGCACACACACATTTCGTCCGGAGCCTTTGTCGGCTTGATTGAAGTAGACGGATCGAGGCTTCCGCGCGCAAAACGTCTGTGTGCTGCAGTGCAGCCCGCGTGCTGAAACAATAAAAGAACCTAAAAGGACGTTAATGGAGTGCTGGTGATGTTTTTAGCTCTGGGTTTAGGTAAACACCTGCATGTGTAGCATTAGGCTCCAATAATGAACTGTATAAACAAACAGGGAGCCTAGAGCATCACCAAGGATATTACACACCGACGACTGCAGATGGCTTGGACATGTGCTGAGAATGGAGCAGGACCACGTCACAAAAGTGGCCTTAAGATGGACACCACCAGGTCCAGGCAAGAGAAAACCTGGCGCAGAACTGTGACACAGGAGCTGGAACAGATGAAGCTGTCCTGGGGGAGAGGCGCAACATGCTGCCAGGGAACAGATGAAGCTGTCCTGGGGGAGAGGCGCAACATGCTGCCAGGGAACAGATGAACCTGTCCTGGGGGAGAGGCGCAACATGCTGCCAGGGAACAGATGAACCTGTCCTGGGGGAGAGGCGCAACATGCTGCCAGGGAACAGATGAACCTGTCCTGGGGGAGAGGCGCAACATGCTGCCAGGGAACAGATGAAGCTGTCCTGGGGGAGAGGCGCACCATGCTGCCAGGGAACAGATGAACCTGTCCTGGGGGAGAGGCGCAACATGCTGCCAGGGAACAGATGAACCTGTCCTGGGGGAGAGGCGCAACATGCTGCCAGGGAACAGATGAACCTGTCCTGGGGGAGAGGCGCAACATGCTGCCAGGGAACAGATTAACCTGTCCTGGGGAGAGGCGCAACATGCTGCCAGGGAACAGATGAACCTGTCCTGGGGGAGAGGCGCAACATGCTGCCAGGGAACAGATTAACCTGTCCTGGGGAGAGGCGCAACATGCTGCCAGGGAACAGATTAACCTGTCCTGGGGGAGAGGCGCGCTGCCAGGGAACAGATGAACCTGTCCTGGGGGAGAGGCGCAACATGCTGCCAGGGAACAGATGAACCTGTCCTGGGGGAGAGGCGCAACATGCTGCCAGGGAACAGATGAACCTGTCCTGGGGGAGAGGCGCAACATGCTGCCAGGGAACAGATGAAGCTGTCCTGGGGGAGAGGCGCAACATGCTGCCAGGGAACAGATGAACCTGTCCTGGGGAGAGGTGCAACATGCTGCCAGGGAACAGATGAACCTGTCCTGGGGGAGAGGCGCAACATGCTGCCAGGGAACAGATGAAGCTGTCCTGGGGGAGAGGTGCAACATGCTGCCAGGGAACAGATGAACCTGTCCTGGGGGAGAGGCGCAACATGCTGCCAGGGAACAGATGAACCTGTCCTGGGGGAGAGGCGCAACATGCTGCCAGGGAACAGATGAACCTGTCCTGGGGGAGAGGCGCAACATGCTGCCAGGGAACAGATGAACCTGTCCTGGGGGAGAGGCGCAACATGCTGCCAGGGAACAGATGAACCTGTCCTGGGGGAGAGGCGCAACATGCTGCCAGGGAACAGATGAACCTGTCCTGGGGGAGAGGCGCAACATGCTGCCAGGGAACAGATGAACCTGTCCTGGGGGAGAGGCGCACCATGCTGCCAGGGAACAGATGAACCTGTCCTGGGGGAGAGGCGCAACATGCTGCCAGGGAACAGATGAACCTGTCCTGGGGGAGAGGCGCAACATGCTGCCAGGGAACAGATGAACCTGTCCTGGGGAGAGGCGCAACATGCTACCAGGGAACAGATGAACCTGTCCTGGGGGAGAGGCGCAACATGCTGCCAGGGAACAGATGAAGCTGTCCTGGGGGAGAGGCGCAACATGCTGCCAGGGAACAGATGAAGCTGTCCTGGGGGAGAGGCGCAACATGCTGCCAGGGAACAGATGAAGCTGTCCTGGGGGAGAGGCGCAACATGCTGCCAGGGAACAGATGAACCTGTCCTGGGGGAGAGGCGCAACATGCTGCCAGGGAACAGATGAACCTGTCCTGGGGGAGAGGCGCACCATGCTGCCAGGGAACAGATGAACCTGTCCTGGGGGAGAGGCGCAACATGCTGCCAGGGAACAGATGAACCTGTCCTGGGGGAGAGGCGCAACATGCTGCCAGGGAACAGATGAACCTGTCCTGGGGAGAGGCGCAACATGCTACCAGGGAACAGATGAACCTGTCCTGGGGGAGAGGCGCAACATGCTGCCAGGGAACAGATGAAGCTGTCCTGGGGGAGAGGCGCAACATGCTGCCAGGGAACAGATGAAGCTGTCCTGGGGGAGAGGCGCAACATGCTGCCAGGGAACAGATGAAGCTGTCCTGGGGGAGAGGCGCAACATGCTGCCAGGGAACAGATGAACCTGTCCTGGGGGAGAGGCGCAACATGCTGCCAGGGAACAGATGAAGCTGTCCTGGGGGAGAGGCGCAACATGCTGCCAGGGAACAGATGAAGCTGTCCTGGGGGAGAGGCGCAACATGCTGCCAGGGAACAGATGAACCTGTCCTGGGGGAGAGGCGCAACATGCTGCCAGGGAACAGATGAAGCTGTCCTGGGGGAGAGGCGCAACATGCTGCCAGGGAACAGATGAAGCTGTCCTGGGGGAGAGGCGCAACATGCTGCCAGGGATCGGATGCAGTGGAGAGCGCTCATTGAAGCCTTATATGTCCCATAGGGCAGTGGTTCCAAAAGTGGGGTCCGGGGACCCCCAGGGGTCCTTGAGAGAGTTCCAGGGGGTCCCCAGCTAAATGATAGTTTGGAACCAAATGGACCCTTATGGGTCTGTAACTCAGAGAGTGAACAAATGGAACCAAATGGACCCTAATGGGTCCATTTGGTTCCATTTGTAAACTCAGAGTTAAACTAACAGTGATTTTACAATATAAATTGGGGTCCCAGAGATAGAAATGCCATTAAATGGGGGTCTGTAGACTGATATGCATGTCAAACTGGGGGTCCTTGAAATTAAATGGGTTGAGAATCACTGCTAGAGCCATAAACATCTTCTCTTATGGGGGGTCCCTGGCATAGCTTTTCAAATGGGGGTCGAAGACGAGTAAGTAAGTAAGTAAGTAAGTAAGTAAGTAAGTAAGTAAGTAAGTAAGTAAGCATCAGGCTCTTATGCGGTAACAGGTACGGTCGCCCCTTTTCCATCTCGCCGCACTACTCTACCTAGCTGTAAATAACAAACATAATTCATGTTGGTGATTTTATAAAAGGTATTATCATATTAATTTATCATTGTTAAGTTCACTCTGTATATCCACGGGCATAATAGCATGATGATGCCATTACAAAACATGGGCTACATGGAAGAAATGTGTTTAATAAAACTAAATTAACTGCTAGAAGGTCCTAAATTAACTTAATTAAGCAGTCACCGTCTCTGTGTTCTTAATTTTACAGAGTATAAGTATAGAGATCGACTACTATACAATCAAATAAAGCTGTATACAAGATCATTTCAGATTTCAGAGAGGGAAGGAAATATTAAATGAACTGTCAACTACATTAAAACATTTCGCGGGGGCGAGTTGGTAAAGGGGCGAGTCGTTTGGTATTCTCTTATGCAGGGGGGGGGGGGGGGGGGGGGGGTGATCTCAGAGTCTGTGTCTTGTGTTAGCAGTCGTGGCTCGGAGCCTCGATCAGCCTGATTACCAACAGCCTATATATTACACACCATTAGGTAGTGGTTAGGGACAGGAGTGTAGAGAAAAATGTGAATGTCCGCACACAATGGGCTCCATTTTCGTCACCGCTAAACCCCTTACCCCTACATTTCTTTGCCTTTTTTTACTATTTTGCAAAACATTTTTGAATAGTTAAAATGGCCAGTCTACAAGCTCACAACGTGTCAATGTAGATTGGCAAGTTGAAATATTCAAAATGTTTTTTCAAAATAGTAAAAAAAAGGCAAAGAAGTTTAGGGATAAGGGGTTTAGCGGTGACGAAAATGGAGCCCACTATGTTTCGCCCGTCCGGGCTTTCTTGAGAACTTGAGAAAGCCCGTATACGTACGGGCTGAAAGCACGTATACGTACGGGCTGAAAGCACGTATACGTACGGGCGAAACGGTCCAAATAAAGGGAAGACGGGGAGCAAACATATTGTTTGCCGACATTCCCTTTTTTCTTCATTCCATAATTTTTGGGTCCAGCACCGTATCTGAAAACTGTGGGGATTTATATGCATATTCCCTTTTCTTTTCTTTTTGTTTGCATTAAAGCTGCTATAAGCAATAATATGTCAGAATGTTAATGACTTTGTTTTTTATTTATTTTTTGGTATTCAGACAGCCAGCAATGAGTAAAACGCTCCCAAAAAGAATGTAGTCTCTGTGACAACATCTAGGGGCCACAATCTGCATTCAAAGATGTTCCTATAGAAGCTTTGTCATTGGTCGAAAAAAAAACCCGGTCGAGACAGGCAAATTGACCAATGACAAAGCTTCTAGGAAAATATTTGAATGCAGATTGTGGCCCCTACACTACATTCTTTTGGGGAGCGTTTTGCCCATTGCTGGCTGCTACCAAAAAATACAAAAATAAAAAGGTCATTAAAAGGTTGACATATTATTGCTTATAGGTTACTACTAACCTAACCCTAACCCTAACACTGACATAATGCAGCTTCGGACCATAACAAAGCCACACATAGCATGCATCGCATTTAAACCATTTAAAGACATCATCTTTAGTCAGGTGTGTGCTGTGAACAAAACACTAAAATAACATTTGTCATCCTTATTTCACATTACCACATTACCACATGTAACCAGACGTGCAAGGTAAACCATGACATTGCAAATAAAAAATGACTCCGTCTCGATGCCAGTGTCAGAATGAAAGTTCGGAAAGACAATATCAACAAACCATCTCCCTGCTCTCAAGTCTCTGCAGATTCCTGCGTGCATGAGATCGTTTTATGATGATCGTTTTATGATGATTGTTTTATGTTCTGTGACGAGCGGCACGTAACAGCCCCCGTGTTAGAAGAGAAAGTTCTCTTCTGCTCCTGCTGACCCTGATCTTGGACTCGGGGTCCAGTGTTGCCAGATTTCGCAGGAGAAACCAGCAACCAGGACTATGAAAACAAGGCCAAAATAAGCCACTCAAGGGAAGTTCAGTCAAACTTTATTGTCTATATGTGAAAATAGCCGAAGGTTAGAGTGGTTAACAGGTTGAATGCCGACAATATACGGCCTTCTTTCAGGCTAGACTGCCTATGTTTAAAGTTACCTTTGAACAGCCACCGACCGCTGAGTTGTTTAAAGTTACCTTTGAACAGCCAGTGCACCAACCGCTGAGTTGCTTGTCATGAAAATCCACTTTAAAACGGTGTAATCGCTTGTTGTAGTGTTGAAAAATATTCCAAAGTGCCGACCCACAACAACAGACCGGACGGGCCAGCCGTGCGCTGCTACAGGCAACTTTTCCATTGTAAACAACGGGGACTCAATTTCCCATAACTTTGCACGCCAGAGCGGCAGACCTTTTTGCGATGACATCATCAAAACGCGTCTCATATCCCATTCTGTCCCGTATGACTTAAAACTGATTAAAAAACGTGGATTAAACAATGAAAACATAACTCGGGCAACTCGCGAATCGCAGGGAAAGTGTTCTACATTAATTTGAGCAACTCGTGAATAGTAGTCAAAGTGTTAAACGGAAGGAAGCCTAAAAAAAGGGTAACTACACTACACCACACAGAGCAAACAAGACCAGAAACCCGCAACTAGCAACTAGCAATATTTGCAAGCTGTACGTTACACACTAAAACAAGCGTGAAATGGCTTATAAAAAGCAGACCTGGCAACCATGACATCCAGATCAGGGCTATCAACACATGCCTCTGTTGTAATGCACTGGAGCAAGAGATGCATTTTACAAAATGTAGCTCCGCTTTCAAAGCTATTAAAGCATCTCCCTGCAACAGTGCAAACACACCAGTAAGCCATGAGCACACACAGAGAGGGAGAGAGAGACAGAGACAGAGACAGAGAGAGAGAGAGAGAGAGAGAGAGAGAGAGAGAGAGATGTGTGGTGTGTTGTGTTGTGTTGTGTTGAGTTATGTTGTGTATAGTTTTTTAGTTGTTCTTACCAGTGTATGTCCATTCACTTTCAGCTGGAAAACAAGCAAAGACAAACAGATGCTGTTAAATTACATTCAATTGATGAAAATTATTTGATTCACTAATTCAGTAAATGCTCACGTCTCAGTGGTGCTCCTATAGGAGGGAACTCCTATGAGCACATTGTGGAAGACTTGAGTAAAAATAATAAAATATGATTCCAGACACTCAAGGTGTAGGTTTGGAATATGTCAAAGTTAAAGGACTTTGACATATTATCCAAAGATATAGGTTATACTGATTTATGTTTTTGTTTTGTTAAAACAAAAGGTATATAATATATATTGTTAAACAGTGAATGATATAATGATAGAGTGTTTGTGCAGTAACAGTGATCTCTCCTGCACCTCCTGACCTGAAAATGTATTTTCTGTTTACTAAACAGCTGGAGAGACCCCTGTTACTGAACAAACGCTCTATACAGCAATGATTACTACAGTGTAGAGCAGGGGAGGGCAACTTTAATGATAGAGAGAGAGGGCCACTATATTTCCACACTCACTCCAGAGGGCCACATTGCATATTTGCATAGTCGTAGCAAAAATAGCCCATCTACAAGCTCAAAACGTGTCGCACTGCTATTCTTGCTATATTTGAATTCAAATCCGGAAATTTTTTCCCTCTATTTTTGAATTGGAATCCTGAAAAGTAAGCTTTTTATTTAATTTCAAATACATTTAGTTATAGTTAGTTATGTTAGCTTAACATTTTAATACACTTCATTCACTCTTTTTTTTTTTGCTAGGCCTACATATATAGACTTAAAGTGTAATTAAAGGGGGTCATGTGTGCATGTTTGGAATTGCAACAGCTGAAATAATACCAGTATTCTGATATTAACCTGTGGGCCGCATTATGTGATGCGGCCCCCAGGCCGCCAGTTGCCCACCCCTGATATAGAGCCATTTAATATTAACCTGTGGGCCGCATTATGTGATGCGGCCCCCAGGCCGCCAGTTGCCCACCCCTGATATAGAGCCATTTAATATCACTTATAGCAACTTTAATTCAATAACATCCAGAACAACGTTCCACATCATCCCCTCACTCACCTCTTCAGATTCCACCTTATAGCCCGTAGCACTTTACCTAGCCTTGACCTTTTAGAGCTAGACTGATGCTAGGTTCTTGGTTTATGAAGCGTGATATGCCTTAATTGTAAAATTGTAAATTGTTTACCCGGGGCTATGAGGCATAACAACACGGTCTCTCTGCATTGATGTATGTGTTTACCTCACTCACTATGTGATCTCGCTGTGGATAAAGTATGTCTGCTTAAATTCCTATTGTCAATTATAATAATACAATTACAATCTCTCTGTGATCCTGGGAGTACACATAGTATATTGACACACACGCACGCACGCACGCACGCACGCACGCACGCACGCACGCACGCACGCACGCACGCACGCACGCGCACACACGCACACACGCACACACACACAGAGCAACAAAACAGAGTAATTAGAGTTGCGTTCGATCACCACAGATCACCACAGGTGTGTTCAGGACAGGTGCAGGTTATGTAACTAATTTCATTGCAGTGTTTATTTTCCCCACGCCTAAATACCTATCATGTCTCCAAACCTTCTCAGGCGTCAACACGCCACCACCACCAACACGATGAACACACAGTGTGCAGGAGGTCAATGAGAACACAGCAAGGTGCAAGTAAGTACACAATTCCTTATGTTGTTAGGGTAACTTTTAGCTTTTTGTCTATTATGAATGTATCGTTTTACAATTTAGGCATTTAGCAGACGCTTAATCCAGAGCGATTTACATTAAGCAATAACAAAAAGCATGGGAATACATCGCATACATAAAAAGTAGTTATCATGAAACATGCGTAAGCTAAGAACGTAACAGTGGAGTATCTATATAATGAAACTATATATAAACTATACTATACTATACTATACTATACTATACTATACTATACTATACTATACTATACTATACTATACTATACTTTTCAAATTCGACACTGCGTTTTAGTCGAACACCAACCTTTTAGTATAAATGTTAAAAGATGCATGATTGATCAGGGATTACTATAGGCTATAACTAACTAATTGTGTAACCGCTTTCAACTTGAAGACCCTGCTCTGAGAAATTGTCAAAAACAAAACAAACCAAGCTAAAGTAGCACAACATATTGGAATTGCACTGGACTTAAGTGGTTAGTTAAAGGTCGTAATACAGAGTTGTATATTTCAACCATTGTCCTAATGTCACATGAGGGATTCTGTACAAATCGAGCTCCATTATTATGTTACATAGCCTCTAACACTGCTATACTGTTTGTTATAAGCCATTATCACTTTATCTATTCATATACTTTTAGGCCTACAGACATGTTGTGTTTTTAAAGTTCATAAAAATTTCTCTGTCAAACGTTTAAAGTAAGATTTCACAGAAAATAGCAGATCGACAAGCTCACAACGCCTCTCAGAGTTTGATTGATTGATTGATTGAAGTATTTATTAACAGTTTGCAGAATTACGGTACATTTCAAGCACAACTCAATACAAAAAACTGCTAACTGTGCAGTGGACGATCCAATAAAGCACTACATTTGTTTACAAGAGGGTCCACCTTGTTCAATTCATCATAAAGAGCTTGTCGATGTAAGCTTTCGCTGTATTTTCAGCGAAAGCTTTCCCCACAATAACAGAACAAATTTCCTTCGGGATCAATAAAGTATCTATCTATCTATCTATCTATCTATCTATCTATCTATCTATCTATCTATCAGAAAACAGAAAATACACTAATATAGAGCCCTGAGGGACTCCCGTCAACCATATGGGGTTTAAGTTATTAAGCTTTAGGGTTCAGGTTAAAACCACTGACACACTGTTAATACTAGTTATTATACAATTACTGCTCCTAATACCATTACTAATAATAATAATAATAATAACGTGTTGCTTTCTTGTTACCTGCATTAGCGTTAAATATCCAAAGGCAACAGAGTACCAGGGGAGAGAGGCGCACAGAGTCCATGTTAGTCCTGCTCGCTCGTCCATACATTCACTGGGATGTATGGGAATACAGGAGAGATGAGGGGAGAGAGAGAGAGAGAGAGAGAGAGAGAGAGAGAGAGAGAGAGAGAGAGAGAGAGAGAGAGAATAATGGAGAAACTAGATGAGAGTGAGAGAGATAGTCACAAAGTATGACAGAGAGAGAGAGAGAGAGCTTGGGGGGGAGAGAGAGAGAGAGAGAGAGAGAGAGAGAGAGAGAGAGGTCGATAACAAAGGGAGAGAGAGATGGGAATTCAAAAAGGGACAAATGAGTGGGAATGTGTCCAGCAGTGGTGACTGAACAGAGAGGGGGGTGACACAACAGAGGGAGGGTAGAAAAACAGAGGGAGAAATATGAATGAATGGAGAGAGAGAGAGAGAGAGAGAGAGAGAGAGAGAGAGAGAGAGAGAGAGAGAGAGAGAAAGGGGGAGAGAGAGAGAGAGAGAGAGAGAGAGAGAGAGAGAGAGAGAGAGAGAGAGAGAGAGAGAGAGGGAGAGAGAGAGAGAGAGAGAGAGAGAGAGAGAGAGAGAGAGAGAGAGAGAGAAAGGGGGAGAGAGAGAGAGAGAGAGAGAGAGAGAGAGAGAGAGAGAAAGGGGGAGAGAGAGAGAGAGAGAGAGAGAGAGAGAGAGAGAGAGAGAGGGGGGTATTCTGGGGCCAGTTGGAGAAAACTGAATATGCTAATTAAGCTGACTCAAGTAGGCTACATCCAGGCTACTGTAACTCCAGCACTTATTGAGTCAAAGCAGGATACAAATATTACTCGACTACAAGTTGAAGTTGTTCAGTGAAATTGTACTTGAGTTGAAACCCATTTTGGGCGGGAACCCCTTTTGGTGTTTTAAAGCATTATGTTATACTTTTGCAAAGAGCAAGTGTCTGACAGTGTGCGGGACCCTTTCTTTGTTTTTCAAAGATAGCCTTTTTAGTGTATGCTCTATTGCCCTACGCACCTGTCACTAGCCTTCTGAGGTGTGCATCGGCCTTTTGCTAAAAAAAATACTTTAGCTATTGAAAAATAGCAGATCTACAAGCTCATAACACACTACGAACTTGTAGGTCTGCTATTTTTGAAAAATTGTGAAAATGTGCCTCGAATCTTTGAATATATATTATTACAGAGGTAACATTTTAAGTCTTTGCTTCTGGGGAGGTCCCTGGAACAACATATTTTTTCAGAAAACTGTCAGGATTTTGAAGACATTTTTTAAATTTCGACATCAGGCCTAATGGAGATACTACTTGAACCCGGATTCCTACGCAAGTGCTGAAATGTTTACCATTGAGCTAATAGAGCCTGCTTGCTCAGGGGATGAGTGGAATCCTGACCATCAGGTCAAAATTGGTGTAAAAAATGATCCCTGTGTCCAGGTGAGACATGACCTTTGACACCATCTAAAATGTCTCCATAGAAGAGCAGGGGGACAAAATACAACCATAAATAAATAAATAAATAAATAAATAAAGTGTGTGTGTGTGTGTGTGTGTGTGTGTGTGTGTGTGTGTGTGTGTGTGTGTGTGTGTGTGTGTGTGTGTGTGTGTGTGTGTGTGTGTGTGTGTGTGTGTGTGTGTGTGTGTGTGTGTGCGTGCGTGCGTGCGTGTTTGCGTGCACGATTGAGTAGTGATGACTGATGAGTGGCACATTGACGACTGAGTGGTCTGAGGAGGGTATACTATAACCAGACAGTCGCGTCAAGAGTCGTCAAGAAATCTCCTAGTCCAGGCGTCTCCTCCGGGTTTTTCCAACAACTGGTTGATGGAAATGACGCTAGCGCTGCTGAGTTTCAGTTTTTTTGCCCACACTACAAGTTTAAGCCACGCACTACTAGCCACATTTCCATCAACCAGCTGTTGAAAAACCCAGAAGAGACGCCTGGACTAGGAGATTTCTTGACACAACTGTCTGGTTGTACCCTGAGTGTGACTATGGCTAAAGAGCAAAACACACACAGGCTGCAAACGGGCAAGTCAAAACAGCCGTCTCCATTATTTTCAATGGACCTAACCCACACCGTCGGCGTCAGACGCGCGTTCACGCCTCACACGGCGCTCCGATGCGCCACTGTTCTATTTCCAGGCGTTTTTTAATTGTTTTTTTACAACTGTACAAAGTTGGCAGGCGCGCGGCAGAGAGCCGGCATCCTGTTGGTGCTTATGGGTGGCACTTCACGCGCGTCGATACTGTGCTGCTATACACTGCTCAACCTGTGTGTGTTGCCCTTCACTAGGTGACGCCTGCTGGTGATTGGCTACTGTCTTCAGTGGACTGCTGGAGTATAAAGCTGCATACCTTCAGTTCATCAAGGAGTCTTCCTCCTATAGAAAGCCTCCAAAAGGCCTTTCAGTGTTTATAGTTACCATGGGTTACAGATGCGTCCCAGCAAGTGCACTTTAAGCTTCTCCAAATGATCCAGAATGCTGCAGCACGTCTTCAACGGGGGGCATACGTTAGTCGGACGTACCAACAGTCTGACATGCGTGGCCGGTTAAGACTCACTGTGGCTCCGACATGCGTGGCCGGTTAAGACACATGTGTGGTCGTGGCTTCCGCGTGCCGTTAGGGTTTGGGGTAGGGTGTCGGTGATTTAGATAGATTTTTAAATAGACAAATGCCACGTCTCTCTTGACTTGGAATCCTATGGTTCGAATCCTGGCCGTTCCGTTACAGACTATTGATTTCATTTTTTTCATGTGAAAAGAATTATCCAGAAGAAGAAAGAAATGTTGTTATATTTATGGTCAATCAACATCTGTTGGAACACACACTCTTGAGAGTGTAAAATGAAACCAAATGGACCCGTAGGCCTTTCATGTTTACACCTGTTTTATTGTCTCTGTCGCCCTCATGTGGACAGCATGAATCATCACAAGTAGAAGTGGTCAATAAATCCACCGTTCACTTGATGAAATAAAGTCCTGATGACGTCACCTCAACATGGCGCTACTTTTCACAATGCATGAGTTATAAAGACTCACACTCACAGTGGGATGCGTTTAGGGTGACCAGATATGTTCCCCTGTTCGTGGGACAGTCCCTCAGTTCCAACACTTTTCAGGCGTCCCACACATTGAGACCCTGTCCCACATTGTGACTGGCAGGCATCAGTGTTCAAATTGAGACCCTGTCCCACATTGTGACTGGCAGGCATCAGTGTTCAAATTGAGACCCTGTCCCACATTGTGACTGGCAGACATCAGTGTTCAAATTGAGACCCTGTCCCACATTGTGACTGGCAGGCATCAGTGTTCAAATTGAGACCCTGTCCCACATTGTGACTGGCAGGCATCAGTGTTCAAATTGAGACCCTGTCCCACATTGTGACTGGCAGACATCAGTGTTCAAATTGAGACCCTGTCCCACATTTTGACTGGCAGACATCAGTGTTCAAATTGAGACCCTGTCCCACATTGTGACTGGCAGGCATCAGTGACACTTTTAAATAGACAAATGCCACGTCACTCTTGACTTGGAATCCTATGGTTCGAATCCTGGCCGTTCCGTTACAGACTATTGATTTCATTTTTTTCATGTGAAAAAAATTATCCAGAAGAAGAAAGAAATGTTGTTATATTTATGGACAATCAACATCTGTTGGAACACACGTGCGCGCGCGCACGCGCGCACACGCACGCACGCACGCACGCACAATCTCTCACACACACACACACACACACACACACACAATCTCTCACACACACACACACACACACACAATCTCTCATACACACACACACACACACACACACACACACACACACACACACACACACACACACACACACACACACACACACACACACACACACACACACACACACACAGGAAAAGCAGAATGAACAATGATCTGGTCAACAGAGACCTCTCGTGGCCCAATACAATAACTGCACACTACACTATCTAGAGCGTCGCAGTCCCGCCCCCTTTCATGACAACGCCAGGCCCAGGAACTTATGAAATGAAATGAAATGAAATGAAATCTATATTTACCCAGGGTATCTGGGCTAAGCTCAAGAACTTGTTTCCAGCCAGGCCCTGCTCATAGAACACATTTCATCGTAGTGGTTGATGCCTTGTTCAAGGGCATTTCAGCGGTGGTAATTTTAACGTGTCGGACGGCTGGTTCGAACTGGGAACCTTCCGGTATCTAGACCGCGCCGCTATCCGTTCGGCCACCGCTGCCACTGCAATGCATTTTTCCCATAGACATTTCAAAACGTATTTATTTAAAGACCTTATAAGCGTCGTACAAAGCCAACTCGAGTTGTGACAAATCGTGACAACAAACACAATATTTTGGACCAAACAAATAATTACAAAGAATAAAAACAACAACAAAAGTGCTGTAACCTGCCGTTTTTTTTCTTCCTTCTAATTCACCCTTTGTCAGCCTTCTGATTGGTCCCTGACTGTCTAACCAGCAGGCTCTTTCTGCCTTGTTCCGCCCTGGATCCGCCTTGTTTATGTTGAATTTGCAAAAACATAATTTTTGGGGAAAACTAAAAACAAACATGATATGCCCTGCAGTCACCATGCTGCACCTGTGATGTTCCTTTTTACTGACACCAAGTTTAAAATAAGAATTGAATGCACAGAATATCAATATGAGACAACTGAAAAACATGTTATTTCAATGGTAGTGGATGGAGAGAGAAGATTTTTGTCCAACCACGAAACGGCAAACAATGGGTGCGAAGAGGGGCAGAACCACGGGCGGGACTTGACAAAGGGTGAATTCTGTGTTCGGCCCAAAACATTGTGTTTATTGTCATGATGTGTCACAATAAGAGTTGGCTTTGTCCGCTGCGTAAATGTGGGACAGGGTCTCAATTTGAACACTGATGCCTGTCAGTCACAATGTGGGACAGGGTCTCAATTTGAACACTGATGTCTGGCAAGGCTGCCAAGTCTCACGCTTTGAGAGTGAGAGTCACGCAATTTGACCTTTTACCACGCACCACGCCACACCTCTCATTTCTCACGCACGCACAATACGCACGCCGAGGGGGGCATAAAATGTGCCAAAAAAGCCAAGCCGGCTATCATAATAACAATTTTCTCCGCGGCTCCGCCGCGTAATAACGCGCGCCCATGTGTGCGTCCTCACAAACGGCAAAATAGCCGATCTGCAGGAGATCATGCAGCGCTGTTATATGCAGTAGAAGGGTAACCAGGCAGTGGACCACCAAATCGTCAGCAGGGTCCCTGACTGTGACGCATGGAAATGAGCCATGCAGAGTTTAACATCGCATCGAAATATTTTTCATGGAAGACAATATAGCCTCCACAAGTTACAACATTAAGTGAGTAAGTCACAAGTGACTATCTCTCTTCTATACTGGTGTGTGGCGTGACTGGCGTATCTTGCGTGATATGAGGAACGGTGCCAGTAGCCTACGCACATTATAGGGACAAAGTCGTGTGTGTGTGTGTGTGTGTGTGTGTGTGTGTGTGTGTGTGTGTGTGTGTGTGAAGGGGGAGGGGCCGCATCGCAACTTGTCGTTATAGTTCTGTTCAGAGAGGGGGGGGGGGGGAGAGAGAGAGAGAGAGAGACCACAGATGTGTGGGCATGGGGAAATTAAAAATAAGGCATTTTCCCAAATTCCAGTTTTCTGACTTTTTATTTCACAACATATTCCCCAATTTCCACTGAGATTATGGGGTGAATGAATGTGGCCAGACCCATCTTCTCTTTCTGTCATAGTGACATTGTCCTGCATCAGATCATGTCCAAATCAGGTTCTCCAATCTCCAGTAGCCTCTTCAGTTTTTTGAAGATTTTTTGAGTGGTGCAACCACTCCCTTACGGAGCTATGTGTGTGGCTGGCTGGGTCTGAGCACTATGTGTGTGGATTGCTGGCTGGCTGGGTCTGAGCACTATGTGTGTGGCTTGCTGGCTGGCTGGCTGGGTCTGAGCACTATGTGTGTGTGGATTGCTGGCTGGCTGGCTGGGTCTGAGCACTAGTCCATGAGCCAGACCCCCCTAATTTGCGCGTTAATTACGAAATGGGTGGGCAAATTCTTGTTTGAATTTTTGACTAGCTGTACTTGTCTACTTCACATTTTTGTATGATAACAATCGCAGACTAGCAGCTTAGTGGTAGTTATCATGCATTGAGTACATGCACCCCTATATTGCCACATGCAAATTGTGACAACAAATATATGATCAACTTTTGAACCTTACTTTGTGCAGAGACCAATGAAACCACTTTTCTGCATAATTCAAATATGGGGAATTGATTGGAATGGTTATTTTACTTCCACAAAACTTCCATATATGCTTAAATGGGCTTTTAATGCAGTATTTTGCACACACATCTAAGAAATTTAAAATAAGGCTTGCAAATATCCCCATTTTGGAAGTGTGTGCTAAGAACCAACATGTTCCTAATGGCTATAGAGAACTGCTCACCATTCTAAGCTTTAATATGAGTGGTAACATGTGTTTGTACGTTTTGTAACTCTAGAGATACAATCAGAAACACTATTATAGTGTGATAACACGAGCCAGGGCCATAGCTATAGAATCAAATCGGTGGGCAAAGCTGGTGTGATTTTTGTGACTTGTTTGTGACTTGTTGTGCATCTCTACTTCACAGTTTGGCATGATAACCATTGCAGACACATAGCTTAGTGGTCGTTATCATGCATTGAATATGTGGCCCCCTATATTACCACACACATTCTTACAAAAATATATGATAAACGTTTGAGCCATTATTGTGTAGAGACCTATAATCACACCTTTCTGCATAATTCAAGTATGGGTAATTGACTGGAATAGTCATTTTACTTATTCAATACTTTCATATATGCTTAAAACTCGACACCAGGCTGGCTGAAGAAGTTCCTCATGCAGAAGACCCCAACACGTTGTAGTGTCTGGCCCTTAGACTTATTGACAGTCATGCCGAAGCAGGGTCTCACTGGAAACTGGTGGGGCAGAGTGAATGGATAGATGATGTTGGTTGGACACAGGGTGATGCGTGGCCGTGGACTGAGAGTGCATCCCGCATTGACACCAACCACAGATCTTGCAGCTTTAGGCGTGCATCTCGTGCTTTGTCTGACTCAGCTCTCTATGCACGTTGTTGTGCGTCACGCATCCGGTTGCAGTATAGGCTCGGGTACCTTTGGGCATATTGGCATGTAAAAAAGGTGATCTGTAACTGCCATCTATTAGCCAATTCATCATTCTGTTGAGCTGGTCAAGTCATGGTGATGTCAGCGGTATCACCTTTTATGCCCATCTTTGTCAGGCATGCCCAAATATGGGGTCTATGCAGATGTCAGAAGTCGGTGGGACGAACCCGTATTTAGGCATGCCCAAATATGGAGTTGCAGAGGCAGAGGCCTTGTGATGTCAGCTGTGGCCCGGGCAGAGGCCTTTTGTGGCGGTTCTGGACAATCATGGGTCCGACCAACTCAACACCGGGCACTGCACTCCCTGTGGGGGTGTAGAACGCGTGTGTCGAATTTGAAGTAGGTGGGGCGAACGGTTTTGGTGTTACATGTATTACAGACGTACAGCTGTACAGACACAGAGACTTTGCATTTATAGTTAGATGATACATTGGCTACTATATGGACATTGAATATTCCCTCATTTAAAACCTTTGATTTTGACATGTTAACAAAATGAAATAAGAATGTTGACTCTGTCAATACAATATTCAATTGACAGTCATGCAAAATCAGGCATATTTTCCTATATAATGCCTAATTTGCATATTTAAATATACAATTTCAGAAAACTTGTAATACAATAAATCATTGTTTTCATGTAATTAATCAACTATAGGCCGTGTTGGGACCCCAGAAAAAGTGCCTAGAAAATGAATTTCGTTCCCGCGTCATGGGCACTACTCATTCAATGCATTTTTTCAAATCAACCTGGGGACCACTATTGTGTTGGGTGGGGATATGGGCTAAGATTAGTGCTTTTGTAACTTAACACTTGCTATGCATCCCATGTGTATACAACATCCCACTGTTTCTCAACCGTTGACTACTACTGGTAAAATGTCCTAATAATAATGACTCAACCAGACAATCCGGTGCACTTCCCCTTTCTTGAGATTCTAACTCCCTTTTTCTGTTGAATTTCTTGAACTCCAACTTGTCAGTAAATGACTACATGGATGGACTCATCATAGGTCACCAGGTCATTCAGTGCACTTCCCCTTTCTTGAGATTCTAACTCCCTTTTTCTGTTGAATTTCTTGAACTCCAACTTGTCAGTAAATGACATGGATGGACTCATCATAGGTCACCAGGTCATTCAGTTCACGGTTTCTCAACTAGTGGAAAGAACATTTAAAAAAATCAACAAATCCTACATTACTAAATGCATGGTCAGGGACCACATGCATGGTCAGGGACCACATACCTCCACGGACCACCAGTGGTCCACGGACCACCTGTTGAAAACCCATGGTCTACTAGATGGACGTGTGTATGCACGTACAGAGATTTTGTGCATTAATTATTTAATACTCCTATCTGTATCAATATGAATGTGTATATTAGAGTGTTCTAGATAGATGTAATCATACATCAGAGCATTTCAATGTGGCCTACTAGGGAAGTTTCATGGTGATCACTAGTTCTTAAGTTTTTTCATCCTATTCACATGTATATAGGTGAAAATAACAAAATGTGTGATAAATATGAAAAAGCTGCTCCTGTGGAAGTGTTATCATATATTAATTTACTTATATTGACCTTCTAAACAATTTAATATAGGTATGGTTTTGCCCACTCATTTCGTAATGAAAACTTGTCTGGCTGGCTGGCTGGGTCTGAGCACTATGTGTTTGGCTTGCTGGCTGGCTGGCTGGCTGGGTCTGAGCACTATGTGTGTGGCTTGCTGGCTGGCTGGCTGGCTGGGTCTGAGCACTATGTGTGTGGCTTGCTGGCTGGCTGGGTCTGAGCACTATGTGTGTGGCTTGCTGGCTGGCTGGCTGGGTCTGAGCACTATGTGTGTGGCTTGCTGGCTGGCTGGCTGGCTGGGTCTGAGCACGAAAACAGCGTGGTGGTTTTTCACCACCTGTGTGCAACCAAACGCAAACACAAACACACATGCACATATTAACTGTATATATGATGATTTCGGGTGTGCCAGTACAGTACAGTACAGTACAGTACAGTACAGTACAGTACAGTACAGTACAGTACAGTACAGTACAGTACAGTACAGTACAGTACAGTAGTGGGTCATTTCTCTACCGTTTCGGACGCGGGGTGGCTCGCAGGAACCGGCCCGGCACCCTGGGCTCTATCCTGTGGGTCTGACCCCCCCGGGGACCCCCACACGGAGTTGCACCACTCTAGGGTGGGATGTCTGTATTCCTCTAAAATTGGCCTTTTTTAACATTGATTTAGAGTCTAAATCAATGTTAAAAAAGGCCAAATCGACATTAAAAAAGGCCAATTTTTTTTCGCCGCCGCCCAGTGGGCGGCGTCGAACACATTAAGACACTAAGGTCTCACTCTTGGCATTTTCTGAAACTTGGCAGCCCTGCGTAATAAGAGAAACAGAAATGTTTTGTTAAGTTTGGTTTTATTTTGTTTTACTGTGTTTTAGTCTGGAGAGAAAAGGGATAGATAGTAAAGTTACAGGTTGTGTGTGTATGACTGACCTAGGTGTTAACGATCCCCCTCCCTACCCCCTCCCCTGACGGTCAAAAGTTTGAGGAAAGGTTGCACCCCAGCCCCTCCCATGTCTCAAAGCAGAGAGCATTCTGGTTGATTGGGGTTTTTTTGTTTCATTTATTTTGTTGCATGTTAAGTTGTTGTTTTTGTTAGTTTGTGTTGCAATGTGATGTATAAGTGCACAAACAGTTACTCATGTACGGATCTCCTCTGAATGGGATATAGTTCTTATTATTTGTTTTGTATTTTAATGGCTTAAAAGTTTTAATTACAAAAAATATATTTTCGCCTCCCTGCCAAAAAAAAGTAGTGAGTGGTTTTAAGTAATTAATCAGTGCCTTTTGTATAAAAAGACTGCTAAATCAGTATGTTAGGAGTATGTTAAAATGTACTAGGGGTTTCCTACTCATGTTGTTGAAAGGGGAATAGGCGGGTAATACGTTTTGGAGAAGGCTTAACATGTTGAAGTGTTTATAATAACAAGGTTTGAGGGCAGGCCCAGGACAATGATCAATCAAAGATAAGGAGAAGAGAGGGGGGTATTTGAGGAGGTAGGCTAGAGCAAGTAGAGATCTTTTTTTTCTTCATTCTAACAGTGTCCTCTTGGGTGAGCAGTTCTCTGAATTACGATCCCAATCACATTGTACCCCTTTTTCCCTTTTAGATTTGAATAGTCTTTTTTTTTTCTCTGTATTTTTCTATCATTGTGTTTTTTTCTTTTAATCATTTTTTCTGTAAACCGTATATTTGCTGATCTTCTGGAGAAATAAACTCTTTTTTGGATTTACGACAACTTCTGCTTTCCGTTCATCTATTCCGGTGAGTAACACGATGATAAATGCATAAAATATAAAAGTAACTGCATACTGATGATAATGATAACATGATAACCCCTATTGTAATAATATACACATATTGTTTGGGTGCATATTCCTCATGTGCTGATTTTTTCCCTGCCATATTGCATACCCTATTTCTGTTGTCGTATTTCACCACGGGTATTCTGGACAAGGTATCAGTGGACAGTGAATCAGCAAACTACCCCGGGAAGTAGCAGCAAGTAGTCTCCTCAGGCGAGTCGCTGGGAACTCTTGCCGCTTTTCCTGTGAGAAGGGGCTGCTCCTCTCTCTATGCGAGCCGTGTAGCAGGGAGAGAGTGGTGGTGCCGGGTGGGTGCTCTCTCACTCAACTGAACAGTACATTTCCTGGGCCTTATCGGCGAGCCGCGGTATTGCCCTGGGATCTGACTGCACCACAACATATTCCTGAATCTTCCGCTGTAACGATGCAGCTGTAATTTACTGCACAATAACAGACAGAGGGAGTGACCAACCAAGCTTGAACCTACAAAGGGGACAGTTTTTGTCCTGGTACACTCAGCCTGTCAACACTATAGTAGGCCTATATTACTAGTGCCACTATTACTACAACTAATAAGCATTGTAACTTGTTATTTTTCCTCAGTTGTGTATTTTGCCGTCAGCTGTGTTGAAGAGAACGTTCCTGAACATGAAGATTTTGACTCTGTGTCTGATGTGTGCTGTTGTACCTCTGATGGCATCTGCAGTGGGTAAGTGCGTGCGTGTGTGTGTGCCGTGCGTGCTGTGCGTGGGTGCGCATAGTGTGTCTTACTGCTGTGTGTCTAAATGCTCATGTCATTCAGCTGCTGTTGCCCCCTCTGAAATGCAGTGGACACAAAGCATTTAATTTCTATCATATGTATATGGTCTATATTACATACACCCTCTATTATACATTACTAACGTACAGTAACTATGTCCATATCCTGTATCCTATACAGAATGTCCCTCTGAGTGGAGGCAGTTTGCAGTGCAGTGTTATTTGTTCATATCGGATCCAAAGACCTGGGCTCAGGCTGAGGTAAGGCTTTATTAAGACCTAGCTATAGACTCAGGCTGAGGTAAGGCTTTATTAAGACCTAGCTATAGACTCAGGCTGAGGTAAGGCTTTATTAAGACCTAGCTATAGACTCAGGCTGAGGTAAGGCTTTATTAAGACCTGGGCTCAGGCTGAGGTAAGGCTTTATTAAGGCCTCTAGACTCAGGCTGAGGTAAGGCTTTATTAAGACCTCTAGACTCAGGCTGAGGTAAGGCTTTATTAAGACCTCTAGACTCAGGCTGAGGTAAGGCTTTATTAAGGCCTCTAGACTCAGGCTGAGGTAAGGCTTTATTAAGGCCTCTAGACTCAGGCTGAGGTAAGGCTTTATTAAGGCCTCTAGACTCAGGCTGAGGTAAGGCTTTATTAAGGCCTCTAGACTCAGGCTGAGGTAAGGCTTTATTAAGACCTCTAGACTCAGGCTGAGGTAAGGCTTTATTAAGGCCTCTAGACTCAGGCTGAGGTAAGGCTTTATTAAGGCCTAGCTATAGACTCAGGCTGAGGTAAGGCTTTATTAAGGCCTAGCTATAGACTCAGGCTGAGGTAAGGCTTTATTAAGGCCTAGCTATAGACTCAGGCTGAGGTAAGGCTTCATTAAGGCCTAGCTATAGACTCAGGCTGAGGTAAGGCTTTATTAAGACCTAGCTAGGCTCAGGCTGAGGTAAGGCTTTATTAAGACCTAGCTAGGCTCAGGCTGAGGTAAGGCTTTATTAAGGCCTCTAGACTCAGGCTGAGGTAAGGCTTTATTAAGGCCTGGGCTCAGGCTGAGGTAAGGCTTTATTAAGACCTCTAGACTCAGGCTGAGGTAAGGCTTTATTAAGGCCTCTAGACTCAGGCTGAGGTAAGGCTTTATTAAGACCTCTAGACTCAGGCTGAGGTAAGGCTTTATTAAGACCTCTAGACTCAGGCTGAGGTAAGGCTTTATTAAGGCCTCTAGACTCAGGCTGAGGTAAGGCTTTATTAAGGCCTAGCTGGGCTCAGGCTGAGGTAAGGCTTTATTAAGGCCTCTAGACTCAGGCTGAGGTAAGGCTTTATTAAGGCCTAGCTGGGCTCAGGCTGAGGTAAGGCTTTATTAAGGCCTAGCTATAGACTCATAGGCTGAGGTAAGGCTTTATTAAGGCCTCTAGACTCAGGCTGAGGTAAGGCTTTATTAAGGCCTCTAGACTCAGGCTGAGGTAAGGCTTTATTAAGACCTCTAGACTCAGGCTGAGGTAAGGCTTTATTAAGACCTCTAGACTCAGGCTGAGGTAAGGCTTTATTAAGGCCTCTAGACTCAGGCTGAGGTAAGGCTTTATTAAGGCCTGAACTCAGGCTGAGGTAAGGCTTTATTAAGACCTAGAGGCTCAGGCTGAGGTAAGGCTTTATTAAGGCCTCTAGACTCAGGCTGAGGTAAGGCTTTATTAAGGCCTAGAGGCTCAGGCTGAGGTAAGGCTTTATTAAGGCCTCTAGACTCAGGCTGAGGTAAGGCTTTATTAAGGCCTGGGCTCAGGCTGAGGTAAGGCTTTATTAAGGCCTAGCTATAGACTCATAGGCTGAGGTAAGGCTTTATTAAGGCCTCTAGACTCAGGCTGAGGTAAGGCTTTATTAAGGCCTCTAGACTCAGGCTGAGGTAAGGCTTTATTAAGACCTCTAGACTCAGGCTGAGGTAAGGCTTTATTAAGACCTCTAGACTCAGGCTGAGGTAAGGCTTTATTAAGACCTCTAGACTCAGGCTGAGGTAAGGCTTTATTAAGACCTCTAGACTCAGGCTGAGGTAAGGCTTTATTAAGGCCTCTAGACTCAGGCTGAGGTAAGGCTTTATTAAGACCTAGAGGCTCAGGCTGAGGTAAGGCTTTATTAAGGCCTCTAGACTCAGGCTGAGGTAAGGCTTTATTAAGGCCTAGAGGCTCAGGCTGAGGTAAGGCTGTATTAAGACCTCTAGACTCAGGCTGAGGTAAGGCTTTATTAAGGCCTAGCTGGGCTCAGGCTGAGGTAAGGCTTTATTAAGGCCTAGCTAGACTCAGGCTGAGGTAAGGCTTTATTAAGACCTCTAGACTCAGGCTGAGGTAAGGCTTTATTAAGGCCTCTAGACTCAGGCTGAGGTAAGGCTTTATTAAGGCCTAGCTGGGCTCAGGCTGAGGTAAGGCTTTATTAAGGCCTAGCTAGACTCAGGCTGAGGTAAGGCTTTATTAAGGCCTCTAGACTCAGGCTGAGGTAAGGCTTTATTAAGGCCTCTAGACTCAGGCTGAGGTAAGGCTTTATTAAGGCCTAGCTAGACTCAGGCTGAGGTAAGGCTTTATTAAGGCCTCTAGACTCAGGCTGAGGTAAGGCTGTATTAAGACCTCTAGACTCAGGCTGAGGTAAGGCTGTATTAAGACCTCTAGACTCAGGCTGAGGTAAGGCTTTATTAAGGCCTAGCTATAGACTCATAGGCTGAGGTAAGGCTTTATTAAGACCTCTAGACTCAGGCTGAGGTAAGGCTTTATTAAGGCCTCTAGACTCAGGCTGAGGTAAGGCTTTATTAAGACCTCTAGACTCAGGCTGAGGTAAGGCTTTATTAAGGCCTGGGCTTAGGCTGAGGTAAGGCTTTATTATTACTTGCACAAGCAGAGCGTGCAAGTACTGCGATCGGCTGGGTATGTACATGTATGTCGGGGTGTGTATGTCGGTGTCCTCTCTTGTTTAAGACCGTCGCCCAATCAGGGACCAGCGTAATTTGGTTACGTCACCATCACCAGCCAATAAGGGGCCACCATTCTTGGTGACGTAACTAAGGTACGTTTTAAGGTTGGAATAAGGTCAATAACGGGTCTTTAGAACAGCAGTTGTATGACATTGAGGTGCTTTACCACTGGTGAGCGCCAGAGGCGTATCTACAATAAGGCGAGGGCAGGCGTCCGCCTGTCCAAATCCATTTCTGGCCTGGCCAAAATCCATACAATGAGAAAAAAAGAGGACAAAAACAAGACATGAGAACTATTAGTGGACAGCTGATTGGCCGTCACGGACTCGTGGTAGAGCGCGACCCTCAATCACCCATTGGAATGTAAATGCAAGCCTTTCAGCCTTTGTATACTACTCGTCTGGCAGGTATATCTCTTTGAAAACCTTTAGTGCTACGATTGTGCGCGGGGAGACGACAATTAACACATCTTGCCTGTCCAAAATGTAATTCTTGCCTGCCCAAAATATAATTCTTGCCTTCCCAAAATATAATTCTTGCCTGCCCAAAATATAATTCTTGCCTGTCCAAAATATAATTCTTGCCTGCCCAAAATATAATTCTTGCCTTCCCAAAATATAATTCTTGCCTGTCCAAAATATAATTCTTGCCTGTCCAAAATGTAATTCTTGCCTGCCCAAAATGTAATTCTTGCCTGCCCAAAATGTAATTCCTGGAAACGCCACTGGTGAGCGCACCTCATGGCGCGCTCTGCTTGCGCACAAATAGGCCACTTGTGCGCAAGGCTGCAAGCTGGCGCCTCGACAGAGTGCATTTCTAGTTTATGCTCTGCCATGTGATAAAGTATTAATTGGTTTGCCGCCATCACCGCCATCCAGTGGCTGAATATAATATATTCAGCCACTGGACTCAAATTTATAGTCCGCTATACTCGGAAACGGAGAAACAGATAAACCCCAAATAAATAAAAAATACAAAATACAAATACTTATTGAAGGGGTGTGTGTGTGTGTGTGTGTGTGTGTGTGTGTGTGTGTGTGTGTGTGTGTGTGTGTGTGTGTGTGTGTGTGTGTGTGTGTGTGTGTGTGTGTGTGCCTGTGCGTGCGTGCGACCACATTCAATGTGAAACACATTCACACACACTATCTATGTCTGTGTGTCTGTGCAGACATATTGCATCAGCCAGGGAGGCCACCTGGCATCAGTCCACAGCGCTGCGGAATACAGCTTCCTGCAGAGTCAGACCAGACGTTACTCCTGGATAGGAGGCTATGAAGGAGGAGATGTATGTATGTGTTAGGGGCAGAAGAAGAATTTTCATAACACTGCAATATTCATTGGCTCATAAAAGCTTACATTTTTCACTTGAGAAGACAAGAAAAGCCCAAATCTTTCTCTAGATAGTGGTCCCAAGTTCACGTGTAGAAAGCTATCAAGAGTTAAATTATTCTTGAGAGCGTAAAATGAAACTGCATTAATTTACAAGAAGTCTACTGCACATTTTTGTATTTATTTTTTGCCTGTTGTCTCCTATTAAACATCAATACAGCAAATCTTATCCAACGACATCGAAATATTCTTAGGTTTTGGGTCTGCGATGCTAAATGTCATGGTGGTCCGTGGCTCAAATGTAGAATATAAATAATGGGCCAGTCTTGATATGAAAAGGGTTGAAAACCACTGCCGTATGATGATATTTATTTTCAGGAGGGTCTGTGGTTCTGGAGTGATGGAACAAGGTTTGTGTATCAGAACTGGGCCGACGGAGAACCGTCCGGAGGGCAAAGCCAACACTGTTTGGCCATGAACTGGGGTGGTAAGTGAGTGACCGACGAAAATGGTTGTGTAAATAGTTGTGTTCTGCATTGTAGGCCTATATACAGTATAGTCCTGTGGTCTGTGGACCATATAGCATTTTAATCTGAGATGCTCTCTCCTGAACTCTGCACTTGAAGCTAATAATATGGAAAGGGAGAAGATGTGTTTTAGGATTAACTTTATCATGAAATATAGTTTACCCCACAGGTTTTACTTAATAGTAAAACCTCTAATAGACCCCCAGGTGTTTTGTATACACATGTCTAGGGAGTTGACATTACTCTAATAGACCCCCAGGTGTTTTGTATGTGTCTTGGAGTTAACATTAGGCCTACTAATAATAGACCCTCAGGTGTCCCTGACTGTGTATTTTTGGTTTCTTCCTGAAAGCTGAAAGCCTTTGAGTCAAAAGGCCCAATCGAAATACACAACTCTAGTGACATCACAATATCATCCCCTCCCTACATTTCGATGAACAGGTGTAAGTGCAGTAGTCAAATCAAACTTTTTTTCACCTCCATAACAACAAATTAAACCATTCCACTCTGTCCATGATCTAGAAACTGCCATTCATGCCCTCATAACGTCCCGTTTAGACTCAATTCATTCCCTCTACACTGGGATCAGTCAGATCGAATCCTCCTGGTATGATGTTTTTTGGTCTTGTCGCACTGTTTCCGTTTGATGTTAAGCACTGCATGGGTCTCTGTGTTGTTCTTACTACTGTACCTGTTGAAATGTTCTGAGTGCTACACTTAAATGGTAAATGGTGCATTTATATAGCGCCTTTATCCAAGGCGCTTTACAGATATTGTGCATTACATTCACCCATTCACACACACATTCATACACCGATGGCAGCGGAAACCATGCAAGGCACAAACTAGCACATCGGGAGCAATTTGGGGTTCAGTGTCTTGCTCAAGGACACTTCGACAGTAACTCTGGGGGAGCCCGGGTTCGAACTGGCAACCTCACGGTTCCCCATCCAGCCACTCTACCCCTGACCCACCGCCGCCCACACACTTGTATACAAACTTGTTTTTGAGTGGTGTAAACCACTCCTACAACTGGCTTTGTTAGTTTACGTGTCTGTCTGTCTGTCTGTCTGTCTGTGCTCAAAAAATGAGCATGGTTGCTATGGTCACCCAGTTCATTACGTCAGACATTACGTCAGACCACAGCTGATCAGTCTATATAAGACCTTACACCACTCAGTTCACACGGGTGTGATTTTTTTAAATGTGCTTTATAAATAAACGTGATTTGATTTGACGTGATCAAATTCATAGCTTACTGTTCATAACAATACGTAGCCTATATTGGTAGAAAACTCAGTAGCATCAACATTTACATTGTCTCTGACGTCTGTCTGTCTGTCTGTCTGTCTGTCTGTCTGTCTGTCTGTCTGTCTGTCTGTCTGTCTGTCTGTCTGTCTGTCTTTTCAACAGCGTACAACCGCTGGGACGATGGTTTTGTCCGTCGAAAATATCCCTTCATCTGTGCCAAGAACATGATCTCCCCCAACTGACATCACAGTTACTGCCCAGTGACATCACAGTTACTGCCCAGTGACATCACAGTTACTGCCCAGTGACATCACAGTCACAAACATTATTAAACAATGTTAAACTCACTTTGCATGTTGCTTTGCCACTTGATTTGCCACTCGATGTGCCATTCACTTTAAGCATGCGCATACCCTCTATAATACATTTATTAAATTGTATATTTTGACTAATGTGTTTGAAACTGGGGTTCCTTGACATGTTGTTCGTGTGTAGTAGGGTATACCGTATACAATAAAGAGAGACTAATTGTGCATACTCACTGTAGCCTATATATTTTTTGAGTGGTGCAAGCACTCCCTTACGGACTTACAGTATGTGTGTGGGTGCCTGCCTGGCTGGCTGGCTGGCTGGGTATGTATGAGCATGAAAACAGCATGGTTGTTTTTCACCACCTGTGCGCAACCTAACACACACACAAACACACACGCATATTAACTGTATATATGATGATTTCGGGGGTGCCAGTACAGTACACACAGTACAGTAGGCTAGAGGGTATACAGTAGAGGGACCCCCACACGGTAACTCTGTCATTTCTCAACCGTTTCGGACGCGGGGCGGCACGCCGGAACCGGCCCGGCCCCCTGGGCGAGTTCCTGGGGGTCTGGAACTCCCCCCCCCCCCCCCCCGGGGACCCCCACATGGTAACTCTGTCATTTCTCTACCGTTTTGGACGCGGGGCGGCTCGCCGGAACCGGGCCGGCACCCTGGGTGCGTTCCTGTGGGTCTGGAACTCCCCCCCCCCCGGGAACCCCCACACGGAGTTGCACCACTCACTTCACACGGGTGTGATTTTTATTCTGTGGTGACACATAGATGTGTTTTTTGTGTCAGTCATTTCACACAGGTTAGTTTTAATATAGCTTTTAGATAGCCTAGCCAGCTATAATTTAGACCTGGGAACGATTCTACAAATGTCTTCTAAATCATGACAGTTTTCTGAATAACCCATGTTTCTCTGTCAGTCGTCCTCAAACATTTTCATATCAAATACCCCCAAGATTATATGTAATTGGCTGCGGACCCCCATCTGAAAATAATAAAATATGTTGTTCCAGGGACCCCCCAGACGCAAAGATTTGAGTTAAAGACGTTTGCTCTGAAAGAATATATTCAAAGATTTGCACTACATTATCACGATTTTTCAAAAATAGCAGACCTACAAGCTCGTAGCGCGGCACTCGGTGCCGTGCTATGAGCTTGTAGATCTGCTATTTTTCAATAGCTAATGAAGTATAACATAATGCTTAAAACACCAAGAGGGGTTAAAACTAACCTGACTCCACCACATGGGGGCGGTATTGATTCACAAGTTCAACGCTCCATCTTCTCGGCTCCTTCAGCGATTGGGCTACAGCAGTGGTTTTCAACCAGTGGTCCGGGGACCACCAGTGGTCCTTGAGGGGGTTCCAGGTGGTCCCCAGCTGAATGATAGAGAGTTGTTAACCAAATGGACCTCAATTTGATCTTTAACTCCCGAGAGCTTAAAATGAAACCAAATGGACCCGTACAAATCCATTTGGTTTGATGGTATGGTCTCAAGAGTTAAATTATTGATCTGCATTAATTAATTTACAAGAAGTCTACACCATTAGAGTAATGTAATATAATAATATTAAAAATAATTGTTATTTTGATCAACATTTCAATACAGCATGGAATTGTGGACAAATTATTAACCGACAAAATATTCGAAGTCTTGGTTCTGCGAGGCTAAATTTCATCAAATGGTGCCGGTCCGTGGTCCAAATGCAGAATAAACTAGATAGCATGCCCCTCGGGGCACAGGTCTCCACCAGGGCAGGTCAGGTTGTGGCCTCCTGGTGGCGCTATAATAGGCCAATGTGAAAAGGGGGCCATTTCTTCTTATGGCTTGGATGGCAATTGGATGATTTGAGGCATTTTGTTCCAAAAATGTGTTTTGCAAAAATCCACCTGTTGGCGGTGCAATAACAGGCCAATGTGAAAAGGGTGGGATATTTTCCTCAGCATAAGGAAAGTCTGTGAAAGATTTCACGTAAATTGCACACTGCGTTCATGATATGAGGCATTTTGTTCAAAACGGGCCAATCCTGCAAACTTTGAAAGCCAATGTTAGCCAATTAGGATGGAATATGAAATATCGGACAGATCTGTCTTGAACACATGACTATTGAGGTTCATCGTTGGCATCCAGGGAGTGTGTGTGCAAAATTTGGCATTGACCGGGTAAACGGTGCCGGAGATTAGCTGTACACAGAGGGACGGACACACACACACACACACACACACACACACACACAAACACACACACACACACACACACACACAAACACACACACACACACACACACACGGACGGACGGACGGACGGACGGACGGACGGACAGACGGACGTGTGCAAAACATACCCTCTCCCCATGCCTTCGGCCTGGTGGAGACAATAACAGGCCTTGATCTGAAAAGGGTTGAAAACAACTGGGAAACAACAGCAATGCCTCTTCCATCTGGCTGAGTCAGGTTATATCAAAACCCAAAAAGGAAATCTCCTGTCAGCGACACACATATATTTCAGGAGTGCTTCACTTTTTCTATAGTGAAATTCATATTCCTGAATTAGTCCAGTAATAACCTCAAACTAATTGCAAAAAAAACAAAGTCAGCTGATTTTGCATCTTCAATATATCCTGAATAACAGAAAAAAAGGTTGCCTGGAATTGTCTGAGGGGAAAGTTTAAAAAATGGCCTGTACAGTATGGCCACCATTGACATCCAATACAGTATATGGCAAATTTCTTCTAAGTCTCTTTATGCTTTAAGTAGCATATGCCATGTCAAACTAGGGGGTTTTCATGATGCTGAATCCATTCCAAGTATTAGTTATGCATAAAAAACACTCATTGGGCTAAATTTGGCCATAGCCAAATGTGCTGACCTCATCACATTTGTGATGACGGCTATGGAACCTAAGTTCAGACTCCATTTTAACCATGATAGATTCATCGAAAACACCTGTCCTTTTTTCTGGTGACTGATGTTGTCCTTCTAAAGGTTCATACATAGTCTGGATTTTCGGTGGTTAGGTGACCACCGAACTACAACATGACGTCACGAGCCACGGTGAAGAGCAAACTGCCACCGCTCGAGCCCTTCTCTCTGTTTTTACTCACCACCGCTCAGCGTTATTTCAGCTCCGGTGGTCAGCTCACCACCGGAGCGGTGGTCACCTCACCACCAAAAATCCAGACTATGAATAGGCCTTATTACGTGAGGGGGCCTTTCAGTGGTTTTTCATTTACTGTCTTCATTTATATTTAAATATTGTTTTGGAAAAGAATGATGAGGAGGCAGCTGACCACGCTGCGTGACGGAGGAGACTATAAATAATCAAAACAATATTTTTTTAATTAAAACAGTAATTGAAAAAACACGGCCCCTCGCGTATTAGAGGGACAATATCAGTCAACAGAAAGAAGGACGGGTGTTTTCGATGAATCTATCATGTTTAAAATGGAGTTTGAAGTAACAGTGGGTTTGTATAGGGAGGGGGCGGGGCAGCTACAATGAATATCAAATATCTAAATACTGAATCGAGCGACTTAAAAACTGTCTGGGGTGTTCACATAAGAACTGTCTGGGGTGTTCACATAAGAACTGTCTGGGGTGTTCACATAAGAACTGTCTGGGGTGTTCACATAAGACCTGTCTGGGGTGTTCACATAAGACCTGTCTGGGGTGTTCACATAAGAACTGTCTGGGGTGTTCACATAAGACTTGTCTGGGGTGTTCACATAAGACCTGTCTGGGGTGTTTACATAAGACCTGTCTGGGGTGTTCACATAAGACCTGTCTGGGGTGTTCACATAAGAACTGTCTGGGGTGTTCACATAAGAACTGTCTGGGGTGTTCACATAAGAACTGTCTGGGGTGTTCACATAAGAACTGTCTGGGGTGTTCACATAAGCCTGAGTGGACGATGAAAATGACCAAAAGATTTTTTGAAAGTGAAAAATCCCTTTAAGTAAAAGTATCAATATACTAACTAAAGTTCCAATCTTCAAAATGTACTTGAGTGAAAATATAAAAGTATATTAAGTACCAATTGTGCAGAACGACCCGTTTCACAAGTTCAAAATGTATAAAGATCTTGTAAAAAAAAAGAATAGCATATCTACAAGCTCACAATGCCCAATAATGATCCATTGTGAGCTTGTAGATCGGGGTTAATCTAGCCTATGTTTTGTGATAATCTAATCTAAATCTACACAGTAACTATAACAAAGGTGTCAAATAATTGTAGTGGAGTAAAAATAAAAATTACAGAATTTGCGTCTGAGATGTAGTGGAGTAGAAGTACTTAAGTACTGAAAATTGGAAATACTGAAGAAAGCCACTGGAAGAAGGAGCCAACATCACTGCTTAGCTATAGCTTTCCATCGCATGCGTGCGTGCCTGTATGTGTGCAGCGTGCGTGCCTGTGTGCAGCGTGCGTGCCTGTGTGCAGCGTGCGTGCGTGCCTGTGTGCAGCGTGCGTGCCTGTATGTGTGCAGCGTGCGTGCCTGTATGTGTGCAGCGTGCGTGCCTGTATGTGTGCAGCGTGCGTGCCTGTATGTGTGCAGCGTGCGTGCCTGTATGTGTGCAGCGTGCGTGCCTGTATGTGTGCAGCGTGCGTGCCTGTATGTGTGCAGCGTGCGTGCCTGTATGTGTGCGTGCGCCGTGCGTGCCTGTATGTATGTGTGCAGCATGCGTGCCTGTATGTATGTGTGCAGCGTGTGTGAGGGAGGAAGGGTCAGACAGGTGCTAGGCACGTGAGAGAGACACTGGAGACTGTCTCTCTATGTGGACTGAAACCGGAGAGAGAGAGAGAGAGAGAGAGAAAGAAAGAGAGTGTGTCCACTCTTTCTCCCCCCCCCCCCCCCCCCCCCTCTCTCTCTCTCTCTCCCAGTACCACCACGGCCCAGGTTGACCTCCTAGTGCCATAGCAGCAACACAACCCAGCTTAACCTCTCAGCAGCACGGGCCCACCTATACTATAACGCCAACAACGGAAGCGCAAGCATCACTGAAGTGGCAATAATCACGTTAAACCACACCCTAGAGTGTAATATTGCAATTCAGTTACCCTTAAAACTAAGAAAATCGCTGAAAAAAACGTTTTTTTTAATGACAGTTGTAGTCACTACGACCACAAATGTCCCAAGAAACTAGCTAGCCTAGCCACCGAGTTTGCTGAGCTCTGGGAAAACAGATCAGCTGAATTCTTTGTTTTGATTAGGTGTGGAGTTGTGCTCGTTTGAACCACGGCTAGAAGGCTGTTTCAACCAATCAGATTGCTTCCTCGAAACGACCTGTTGTATAATATAGCCCCATCCCAGCAAGCCAAATGACGTCATGATGGCGTTATGATGACGTCCTCCGGTGACTTCGGTGACGTTCAGGACAAGGCCAGATCACAGCCCATATGGGGATGATCTTTACGTCATTTCCAGGACGTCTTAACCAGTTGAAATAATATAGCTTATTCTGGGCCAGATCAGATAGTTATGATATGACTACAGTTGATCTGGCCTCTATCGGACTCTCTCTGATTCATCCAGGGACGTCCGTCTTAGTGGGCAGAACCTATGTTGGTTGAAATCAGGTGATATTCTGGGTCAGATCTGACTAGTCTTGGTTTGACTTGATTTGGCCCCAATACAGACGTCACTCATTCGTCCAGGTCCTGACCGTGCTTGCTGGGATTTCTCCCACTATACGCACCACCAACGGCCCCATTTCACCTCCTATACTATAGCGCCACCAACGGCCCCATTTCACCTCCTATACTATAGCGCCACCAACGGCCCCATTTCACCTCCTATACTACAGCGCCACCAACGGCCCCATTTAACCTCCTATACTATAGCGCCACCAACGGCCCCATTTCACCTCCTATACTACAGCGCCACCAACGGCCCCATTTCACCTCCTATACTATAGCGCCACCAACGGCCCCATTTCACCTCCTATACTATAGCGCCACCAACGGCCCCATTTCACCTCCTATACTACAGCGCCACCAACGGCCCCATTTCACCTCCTATACTATAGCGCCACCAACGGCCCCATTTCACCTCCTATACTATAGCGCCACCAACGGCCCCATTTCACCTCCTATACTACAGCGCCACCAACGGCCCCATTTCACCTCCTATACTACAGCGCCACCAACGGCCCCATTTCACCTCCTCTACTATAGCGCCACCAACGGCCCCATTTCACCTCCTATACTATAGTGCCACCAACGGCCCCATTTCACCTCCTATACTATAGCGCCACCAACGGCCCCATTTCACCTCCTATACTATAGCGCCACCAACGGCCCCATTTCACCTCCTATACTATAGCGCCACCAACGGCCCCATTTCACCTCCTATACTATAGCGCCACCAACGGCCCCATTTCACCTCCTATACTATAGGGCCACCAACGGCCCCATTTCACCTCCTATACTATAGCGCCACCAACGGCCCCATTTCACCTCCTATACTATAGGGCCACCAACGGCCCCATTTCACCTCCTATACTATAGCGCCACCAACGGCCCCATTTCACCTCCTATACTATAGCACCACCAACGGCCCCATTTCACCTCCTATACTATAGCACCACCAACGGCCCCATTTCACCTCCTATACTATAGTGCCACCAACGGCCCCATTTCACCTCCTATACTATAGCGCCACCAACGGCCCCATTTCACCTCCTATACTATAGCGCCACCAACGGCCCCATTTCACCTCCTATACTATAGCGCCACCAACGGCCCCATTTCACCTCCTATACTATAGCGCCACCAACGGCCCCATTTCACCTCCTATACTATAGCACCACCAACGGCCCCATTTCACCTCCTATACTATAGTGCCACCAACGGCCCCATTTCACCTCCTATACTATAGCGCCACCAACGGCCCCATTTCACCTCCTATACTACAGCACCACCAACGGCCCCATTTCACCTCCTATACTATAGCGCCACCAACGGCCCCATTTCACCTCCTATACTATAGTGCCACCAACGGCCCCATTTCACCTCCTATACTATAGGGCCACCAACGGCTCCATTTCACCTCCTATACTATAGCGCCACCAACGGCTCCATTTCACCTCCTATACTATAGTGCCACCAACGGCCCCATTTCACCTCCTATACTATAGGGCCACCAACGGCCCCATTTCACCTCCTATACTATAGCGCCACCAACGGCCCCATTTCACCTCCTATACTACAGCACCACCAACGGCCCCATTTCACCTCCTATACTATAGCGCCACCAACGGCCCCATTTCACCTCCTATACTATAGCGCCACCAACGGCCCCATTTCACCTCCTATACTATAGCGCCACCAACGGCCCCATTTCACCTCCTATACTATAGCGCCACCAACGGCCCCATTTCACCTCCTATACTATAGCACCACCAACGGCCCCATTTCACCTCCTATACTATAGCGCCACCAACGGCCCCATTTCACCTCCTATACTATAGGGCCACCAACGGCCCCATTTCACCTCCTATACTATAGCGCCACCAACGGCCCCATTTCACCTCCTATACTATAGGGCCACCAACGGCCCCATTTCACCTCCTATACTATAGCGCCACCAACGGCTCCATTTCACCTCCTATACTATAGCGCCACCAACGGCCCCATTTCACCTCCTATACTACAGCACCACCAACGGCCCCATTTCACCTCCTATACTATAGCGCCACCAACGGCCCCATTTCACCTCCTATACTATAGCGCCACCAACGGCCCCATTTCACCTCCTATACTATAGCGCCACCAACGGCCCCATTTCACCTCCTATACTATAGCGCCACCAACGGCCCCATTTCACCTCCTATACTATAGCGCCACCAACGGCCCCATTTCACCTCCTATACTATAGCACCACCAACGGCCCCATTTCACCTCCTATACTATAGCGCCACCAACGGCCCCATTTCACCTCCTATACTATAGCGCCACCAACGGCCCCATTTCACCTCCTATACTATAGCGCCACCAACGGCCCCATTTCACCTCCTATACTATAGCGCCACCAACGGCCCCATTTCACCTCCTATACTATAGCGCCACCAACGGCTCCATTTCACCTCGTATACTATAGCGCCACCAACGGCCCCATTTCACCTCCTATACTATAGCACCACCAACGGCCCCATTTCACCTCCTATACTATAGCGCCACCAACGGCCCCATTTCACCTCCTATACTACAGCGCCACCAACGGCCCCATTTCACCTCCTATACTATAGCGCCACCAACGGCCCCATTTCACCTCCTATACTATAGCACCACCAACGGCCCCATTTCACCTCCAATACTATAGTGCCACCAACGGCCCCATTTCACCTCCTTTACTATAGCGCCACCAACGGCCCCATTTCACCTCCTTTACTATAGCGCCACCAACGGCCCCATTTCACCTCCTTTACTATAGCGCCACCAACGGCCCCATTTCACCTCCTATACTATAGGGCCACCAACGGCCCCATTTCACCTCCTATACTATAGCGCCACCAACGGCCCCATTTCACCTCCTATACTATAGCGCCACCAACGGCCCCATTTCACCTCCTTTACTATAGCGCCACCAACGGCCCCATTTCACCTCCTATACTATAGGGCCACCAACGGCCCCATTTCACCTCCTATACTATAGCGCCACCAACGGCCCCATTTCACCTCCTATACTATAGCGCCACCAACGGCCCCATTTCACCTCCTATACTATAGGGCCACCAACGGCCCCATTTCACCTCCTATACTATAGGGCCACCAACGGCCCCATTTCACCTCCTATACTATAGCGCCACCAACGGCCCCATTTCACCTCCTATACTATAGCGCCACCAACGGCCCCATTTAACCTCCTATACTATAGCGCCACCAACGGCCCCATTTCACCTCCTATACTATAGCGCCACCAACGGCCCCATTTCACCTCCTATACTATAGCGCCACCAACGGCCCCATTTCACCTCCTATACTATAGCGCCACCAACGGCCCCATTTCACCTCCTATACTATAGGGCCACCAACGGCCCCATTTCACCTCCTATACTATAGGGCCACCAACGGCCCCATTTCACCTCCTATACTATAGGGCCACCAACGGCCCCATTTCACCTCCTATACTATAGCGCCACCAACGGCCCCATTACACCTCCTATACTATAGCGCCACCAACGGCCCCATTTCACCTCCTATACTATAGCGCCACCAACGGCCCCATTTCACCTCCTATACTATAGCGCCACCAACGGCCCCATTTCACCTCCTATACTATAGCGCCACCAACGGCCCCATTTCACCTCCTATACTATAGCGCCACCAACGGCCCCATTTCACCTCCTATACTATAGCGCCACCAACGGCCCCATTTCACCTCCTCTACTATAGCGCCACCAACGGCCCCATTTCACCTCCTATACTATAGCGCCACCAACGGCCCCATTTCACCTCCTATACTATAGCGCCACCAACGGCCCCATTTCACCTCCTATACTATAGCGCCACCAACGGCCCCATTTCACCTCCTATACTATAGGGCCACCAACGGCCCCATTTCACCTCCTATACTATAGCGCCACCAACGGCCCCATTTCACCTCCTATACTATAGGGCCACCAACGGCCCCATTTCACCTCCTATACTATAGGGCCACCAACGGCCCCATTTCACCTCCTATACTATAGGGCCACCAACGGCCCCATTTCACCTCCTATACTATAGGGCCACCAACGGCCCCATTTCACCTCCTATACTATAGGGCCACCAACGGCCCCATTTCACCTCCTATACTATAGGGCCACCAACGGCCCCATTTCACCTCCTATACTATAGGGCCACCAACGGCCCCATTTCACCTCCTATACTATAGGGCCACCAACGGCCCCATTTCACCTCCTATACTATAGCGCCACCAACGGCCCCATTTCACCTCCTATACTATAGGGCCACCAACGGCCCCATTTCACCTCCTATACTATAGCGCCACCAACGGCCCCATTTCACCTCCTATACTACAGCACCACCAACGGCCCCATTTCACCTCCTATACTATAGCGCCACCAACGGCCCCATTTCACCTCCTATACTATAGCGCCACCAACGGCCCCATTTCACCTCCTATACTATAGGGCCACCAACGGCCCCATTTCACCTCCTATACTATAGCGCCACCAACGGCCCCATTTCACCTCCTATACTATAGGGCCACCAACGGCCCCATTTCACCTCCTATACTATAGGGCCACCAACGGCCCCATTTCACCTCCTATACTATAGCGCCACCAACGGCCCCATTTCACCTCCTATACTATAGGGCCACCAACGGCCCCATTTCACCTCCTATACTATAGGGCCACCAACGGCCCCATTTCACCTCCTATACTATAGCGCCACCAACGGCCCCATTTCACCTCCTATACTACAGCACCACCAACGGCCCCATTTCACCTCCTATACTATAGCGCCACCAACGGCCCCATTTCACCTCCTATACTATAGCGCCACCAACGGCCCCATTTCACCTCCTATACTATAGGGCCACCAACGGCCCCATTTCACCTCCTATACTATAGCGCCACCAACGGCCCCATTTCACCTCCTATACTATAGGGCCACCAACGGCCCCATTTCACCTCCTATACTATAGGGCCACCAACGGCCCCATTTCACCTCCTATACTATAGCGCCACCAACGGCCCCATTTCACCTCCTATACTATAGCGCCACCAACGGCCCCATTTCACCTCCTATACTATAGGGCCACCAACGGCCCCATTTCACCTCCTATACTATAGGGCCACCAACGGCCCAATTTCACCTCCTATACTATAGGGCCACCAACGGCCCCATTTCACCTCCTATACTATAGGGCCACCAACGGCCCAATTTCACCTCCTATACTATAGGGCCACCAACGGCCCCATTTCACCTCCTATACTATAGCGCCACCAACGGCCCCATTTCACCTCCTATACTATAGCACCACCAACGGCCCCATTTCACCTCCTATACTATAGGGCCACCAACGGCCCCATTTCACCTCCTATACTATAGCGCCACCAACGGCCCCATTTCACCTCCTATACTATAGCGCCACCAACGGCCCCATTTCACCTCCTATACTATAGGGCCACCAACGGCCCCATTTCACCTCCTATACTATAGGGCCACCAACGGCCCCATTTCACCTCCTATACTATAGCGCCACCAACGGCCCCATTTCACCTCCTATACTATAGGGCCACCAACGGCCCCATTTCACCTCCTATACTATAGCGCCACCAACGGCCCCATTTCACCTCCTATACTATAGCGCCACCAACGGCCCCATTTCACCTCCTATACTATAGGGCCACCAACGGCCCCATTTCACCTCCTATACTATAGCGCCACCAACGGCCCCATTTCACCTCCTATACTATAGGGCCACCAACGGCCCCATTTCACCTCCTATACTATAGCGCCACCAACGGCCCCATTTCACCTCCTATACTATAGCGCCACCAACGGCCCCATTTCACCTCCTATACTATAGGGCCACCAACGGCCCCATTTCACCTCCTATACTATAGCGCCACCAACGGCCCCATTTCACCTCCTATACTATAGGGCCACCAACGGCCCAATTTCACCTCCTATACTATAGCGCCACCATGGCAACCCGACCTCATCTAAACCCGTCTGCTCTAGTAGAGTGTGGGTGGGGCGGTTGCATCAGATAAACCGGAGAGAGAGAGAGAGAGAGAGAGAAAGAAAGAGTGTGTCACTGTAAACTCCCCCCCCCCCCCCCCCCCCCCTCTCTCACTCTCCCAGTACCACCACGGCCCAGGTTGACCTCCTAGTGCCATAGCAGCAACACGACCCAGCTTAACCTCTCAGCAGCATGGCCCCATTTCACCTCCTATACTATAGCACCACAAACGGCCTCATTTCACCTGTGGGTTAGGGTGAGGGTGGGTCGCTTGCATCACAGCATAAAATAATTGTTTGGTTACATCACACATAAAGCATGAAGGCAAACTGGAGAGAGAGAGAGAGAGAGAAAGAAAGAGTGTGTCACTGTAAACTCCCCCCCCCCCCCCCCCCCTCACCACGGCCCAGGTTGACCTCCTAGTGCCATAGCAGCAACACAACCCAGCCTAACCTCGCAGCAGCATGGCCCCATTTCACCTCCTATACTATAGTGCCACCATGGCAACCCAACCTCATCTAAACCCGTCTGCTCTATAGAGTGTGGGTGGGGCGCTTGCATCACATAAAATAATTGTTTGCAGGTTACATCACACGCATGAAGGCAAACCGGAGAGAGAGAGAGAAAGAAAAAGAGTGTGTCACTGTAAACTCTTTCTCCCCCCCCCCCCCCCCCCCCTCTCTCTCTCACTCTCCCAGTACCACCACGGCCCAGGTTGACCTCCTAGTGCCATAGCAGCAACACAACCCAGCCTAACCTCTCAGCAGCACGGCCCCATTTCACCTCCTATACTATAGCGCTACCAACAGCCTCATTTCACCTCCTATACTATAGCGCCACCCTGGCAAACCCGACCCCATCTGACCCTCCTGCTGGGTGTGGGTGTGGGTGGGGCGCTTGCATCACAGCATAAAATAATTGTTTGGTTACATCACACATAAAGCATGAAGGCAACTATTGTAGTACTAGCCTATACTTTTACTCCACTGCAATTATTTGAAAAGTTGAATTACTACTAGTTACTTCAGCCCTATATACATACAGCTTGTGCATTTTCTTGTGCAGTATAGTATATTTTCAATTCCGGACTTGTAACAGAGTATTTCTGCACTGCTATTGATGCTTTTACTTATTAAACTAGTAAGGATTGTGAGTAGTTTATCCACGCACTGGCAGATTGTAAAGCTCTCTCGATAAGGCGCTCTATAAATCTACCATTTGCCACTTGTTGTAGAGCGCCAACTCCTACTGTATATCGTACACTATCTCTTCTGTGTAAACATACAGATAGATATGTTTATGATACAGATAGATATGTTTATGATACAGATAGATATGTTTATGATACAATGGTCACTGCTTTATCTGAACATTGTATGCTCAATGACGTGGGATGCAACTCTATGGCTAATTGGCTATATTGTACACCATACAATAATAGCTGTTGCAAAACATCCCGTATTTATCATGCGCTTATATTCATATCAGCCCTCTTTGCCTATATATCTTCCATGACTCACTATGCCTAACATAGACTTCACAACTTGGCGCGATGCACGTTGCTTCACGCCAAGCCGTGGGTCGTCTGAGGTTTCTTCAAGGTTTGTTTAGCAGGAAAGGAAAACTCAAACAATAGCAAAGATTTGAGAGATTTGTCGTCACAAGGATGTGCGAGTGCACGTGTGGACAAACCTATAGGTTGTGATACACACAAATATAAACAATTCTTAAATAACTTATCGTGTTAACCGCCCTAAAGCCATTTCTAAAAAAAATAAGATAATAACTATACTCCAGAGTCCCCCCCCCCCCCCCCCCCCCCCCCCCGAGTAAGTACTTGCATGTTTCCACCCTCTCCACCAGCTGTTATTTCAATACACATCAGTGGTGGAAAAAGTACTCCATTTCTTTATTTAAAGTAAAAGTATTAGCCCGTATAGCACTTGCCGTAGCAGCTACGGGCTAATACTTTGAAGGTCGCTGAGGCGACCTTACAGGCGTATGCAAACTGCAAAGGCTAAACTTAAGTAACTTAGAATTGACAGCATTTTATGTAGACCTATAGCACTCTATAGTGTATATATACGATACAAAGCAGACCGGACCGGACCGGCATGCATCCACCCCCCCCCCCCCCCCCCCCCCCCCCCCCTCCTCCCTCTTACTACAAATCCAACTAACTGACTGCACAGTTGCATCATAGAACTCATAAATAAAATAAACTATTCCACTATAAGCGCTAACGTGTGATATATGGTCATCTCTATGGTCATGTGATATATGGTCATCTCTACGGTCATGTGATATATGGTCATCTCTATGGTCATGTGATATATGGTCATCTCTATGGTCAGGTGATATAAGGTCATCTCTATGGTCATGTGATATATGGTCATCTCTATGGTCATGTGATATATGGTCATCTCTATGGTCAGGTGATATAAGGTCATCTCTATGGTCAGGTGATATATGGTCATCTCTATGGTCAGGTGATATAAGGTCATCTCTATGGTCAGGTGATATAAGGTCATCTCTATGGTCAGGTGATATATGGTCATCTCTATGGTCAGGTGATATATGGTCATCTCTATGGTCATGTGATATATGGTCATCTCTATGGTCATGTGATATATGGTCATCTCTATGGTCAGGTGATATAAGGTCATCTCTATGGTCAGGTGATATATGGTCATCTCTATGGTCAGGTGATATATGGTCATCTCTATGGTCAGGTGATATATGGTCATCTCTATGGTCATGTGATATATGGTCATCTCTATGGTCATGTGATATAAGGTCATCTCTATGGTCAGGTGATATATGGTCATCTCTATGGTCAGGTGATATATGGTCATCTCTATGGTCATGTGATATATGGTCATCTCTATGGTCATGTGATATATGGTCATCTCTATGGTCATGTGATATAAGGTCATCTCTATGGTCAGGTGATATAAGGTCATCTCTATGGTCAGGTGATATATGGTCATCTCTATGGTCATGTGATATATGGTCATCTCTATGGTCATGTGATATATGGTCATCTCTATGGTCATGTGATATATGGTCATCTCTATGGTCATGTGATATATGGTCATCTCTATGGTCAGGTGATATAAGGTCATCTCTATGGTCAGGTGATATATGGTCATCTCTATGGTCATGTGATATATGGTCATCTCTATGGTCATGTGATATATGGTCATCTCTATGGTCATGTGATATAAGGTCATCTCTATGGTCAGGTGATATAAGGTCATCTCTATGGTCAGGTGATATATGGTCATCTCTATGGTCAGGTGATATATGGTCATCTCTATGGTCATGTGATATATGGTCATCTCTATGGTCAGGTGATATATGGTCATCTCTATGGTCATGTGATATATGGTCATCTCTATGGTCAGGTGATATATGGTCATCTCTATGGTCATGTGATATATGGTCATCTCTATGGTCAGGTGATATAAGGTCATCTCTATGGTCATGTGATATATGGTCATCTCTATGGTCATGTGATATATGGTCATCTCTATGGTCAGGTGATATATGGTCATCTCTATGGTCAGGTGATATATGGTCATCTCTATGGTCATGTGATATATGGTCATCTCTATGGTCAGGTGATATAAGGTCATCTCTATGGTCATGTGATATATGGTCATCTCTATGGTCATGTGATATATGGTCATCTCTATGGTCATGTGATATATGGTCATCTCTATGGTCATGTGATATATGGTCATCTCTATGGTCAGGTGATATAAGGTCATCTCTATGGTCATGTGATATATGGTCATCTCTATGGTCATGTGATATATGGTCATCTCTACGGTCATGTGATATATGGTCATCTCTATGGTCATGTGATATATGGTCATCTCTATGGTCATGTGATATATGGTCATCTCTATGGTCAGGTGATATATGGTCATCTCTACGGTCATGTGATATATGGTCATCTCTATGGTCATGTGATATATGGTCATCTCTACAGCTACAGATTGACTGACATGTGATATATGGTCATCTCTATGGTCATGTGATATATGGTCATCTCTATGGTCATGCAATATATATGGTCATCTCTATGGTCATGTGATATATATGGTCATCTCTATGGTCATGTGATATATGGTCATCTCTACAGCTACAGATTGACTGACATGTGATATATGGTCATCTCTATGGTCATGTGATATATGGTCATCTCTATGGTCATGCAATATATATGGTCATCTCTATGGTCATGTGATATATATGGTCATCTCTATGGTCATGTGATATATGGTCATCTCTACAGCTACAGATTGCCTCAAATCACCCCACAGCTGCACGCACACACTCTGCTGCTCACACTCAACTGCTGCATGTGTATATCATTATGTCATCTGGGAGGAATCTGTGCTAATATGTATTTTGGATTTCATCCAAAACTTGGAACTGTGTCAGTGTTGTGGGGGCAATAAACAGAAACCAGTTCCTCAAACTGAGCCGGAATGGAATGGATCCAAGCTTGGTCACAGTTGCACTTTGACACACATTCAACAAGCGCACGTGTGCACACACACACATATGCGCGCCCGCCCACGCGTGCGCGCACACACACACACACACACACACACACGCGCGTATGCACACACGCACACAGACACACACACGCACGCACACACACACGCACACACACATGCACTTTTGTATTACTATACTTGTGAGGACATCCACATTTCAGGACGCTTGCATTTAGCCGACAGTAGCCACAGATACAAATCTACAAGCTCACATACGTGTTGTGAGATAGTACAGATCAGCTATAGATTGTCTATTTTCCGGTGCATGACACAAGTATAAAATAAGGGAAACTCTAACCTCCCCTCAGCCCTTAACTCTAACCTATAAACGGCTAACCCTATAAACCCAACCGGAAACTTTCAATAATTGTAAGTCCAGTTCCACAAATCCTATTTAGCCATAAAACAACTATTCTATTCTCACGAGGACCAGGAAAACGATCTCTCAAATCCTGCTATACTTGTACTACACAAGTAGGCCTAGTGTAAAGTATACACACACACACAAACACACACACGCACACACGTGCGCGTGCGCGTGCGTCGACTTGGACTATGGTGAAACATATTCATCGACTACCCTTTTTCTCTGACGAAAACTAAATAAAAACTAAGCTTTGACTAAAACTAAACTTAACAATTTCAACAAATTAAAAACTAGACTAAAATGTTAGGGAGGGTAGTGCAAAATAAGCTAGATATAACTTAAAGATCTGCAAATAGCAGATCTAAGAGCTCACAACGCTTTGCACTGTGACGCGTTGTGAGCTTGTAGATCGGTTAGTTTCAGCATGCAACCAAGTGTAAAATATTACACTTGTCAACCAAAACTAGCTGAAACTAAAACTTTTCAGATGACTTGAAATATGACTAAAACTTAATGAAATCACACACACACACACACACACACACACACACACACACACACACACACACACACACACACACACACACACACACACACACACACACACACACACACACACACACACACACTCACACACTCACACACACACTCACACACACACACACACACACACACACACACACACACACACACACACACACACACACACACACATACACATACAACAAGCCATGTTATTGAACACCCAAGGTTGTCAATGCCCAAGGAAAGGGAGCTAGCGAGGAGGAAGCACATGCACTCACACGGGGTCCGCTTGCAGGTGGGGGATGGGTGGAGCTGGGTGGGTGGGTTTGCGTGGGTGGGTGGGTGGGGGTGGTGGTGGAGTGATGGAAATGTGGGGGGTGGTCCTTCATCCTCAGTCAACCCAGCGTCAGGTTCGACGAGTTCACTGAGTTTACTGGAATGTATAGCGAAGGGGAGGGGGGGCCACTCACTCAGAAAGCCTACATACGTGTGTGTATGTACACACACGTCACATGTGTGTGTACATACACACCACACTAACCCCCTAACCTAGATCCTCACGCACGCACGCACGCACGCACGCACGCATGCACGCACCTGCACACAAACCAACACACTACTTATTACACACACACACAACCTTCAAGATTTCCAGAGGGTTCTTGACATTGTAGAAACAAGATAACATCGCAAAGATTTGCAAAACAAATAATAATAAACGGGAATAAATAAAATAAATACATCAAATAAAATAAGTAAAATAAATCTATGCAATTATGACAATAATAACACACACAAATACAAACACAGGCAGACACACAGAATGTACACACTATAACACACAACCGGTCCTGCACGCAACCTCCGCACAAACACAAAACCTGTGCAAAATATCATATGCAAACGCACAACCTACAAACACACACAAGCCACACAAAAACACAATACACAGCCTCTACTTTACTCCAACCAAAGGTCAAATAACCATCATTGTTTTTGTCAACGTGTTTCCATGTGAATGGAGAGACTGTGACGATTTTACACGTGTGTGCGTGTGTGTGTGTGTGTGTGCGTGTGCGTGTGTGCGTGTGTGTGTGTGTGTGTGCGTGTGCGTGTGCGTGTGTGCGTGTGCGTGCGTGCGTGCGTGCGTGCGTGCGTGCGTGCGTGTGCGTGTGCGTGTGTGTGTGCGTGTGCGCATGCATGCATGTGTATGTACATGTGCATGGGGAGTGTCAGTGGGTTGAAGATACTCACTTTACTGTATTTAAGTAAAAGTAGAAATACCAACATGAGGAAATACCAACATAAGGAAGTACTCGGTTACGAGTATACGTCCTGTATTCCAAAGAAGACACCAGATATACAAGGTCACAGTGCAGCGCACCATGACACACTGTGAAGCTTGTAGATCTGCTATTTTCTGAATAACCAAAGCAGCCTATATAAAACTTATGCTTAAGTGGTCCATGTAGGCCTATATGTTTTATTTATAATGATCAAAATCTGTAAAAGCAACTAAATATTTAAAATAAAGTGGACTCAAATGTACAACATTTGCCTCTGAGATATGTATCGAAGTATGAACGAATAAGTGTAAATAAATAGTATCGTGAAAGTACTTAAAAAGCGTATACTCAAGCACAGTATACTGGAGTAAATGTAGTGGGTTACTTCCCGGCAGCCCAGGGTCGGGTCGTTGGGTTTGTATGTATGTTGTATGTATAGAGGGGGAAGGGTCTCTGCACACTGCACCACGCAACGCAAGGAGCTTACTGGAATGCTATGGAAACCAGTATGACTTTCTATAAATACCAGTACATCTGCAACACACACACACAGTATGCACATGCACACACACACACACACACACACACACACACACACACACACACACACACACACACACACACACACACACACACACACACACACACACGCACACACACACACACACACACACACACACACACACACATGGCTCAATTAAAATAATCATAAGACACAGCCGCAGATAGTGACTGTAAGATAGTGATGGTGATTGTTGTCTCTCTGTGTGTGTGTGCATGTGCGTGTGCGTGTGTGTGTGTGTGTGTGTGTGTGTGTGTGTGTGTGTGTGTGTGTGTGTGTGTGTGTGTGTGTGTGTGTGTGTGTGCGTGTGTGCGTGGGATCAGTGAGTTCAGTTCAGTACTATGCAGTAACCTACAGCCGGTCAGGTGACTGCAGCGCATGTGAGTCTCACACACAACAGACAACATTCTCCTTTCAAACGTGTCATTAACCACTTTAGACCTGAGGACGATTCTACAGAAGTCTTCTAAAAACAGTTTTCAGAAAAACCCCATGTTTCTGTGTCAGTGGTTCTCAAACATTTTCACATCATGGACCCCCAGAAATATCTGTAGGAGTTGGCCGCCGACCCCCATCTGAAAATATGTCGTTCCAGGGACCCCCTCAGAAGCAAAGATTTGAGTTTAAAAACGCTCTGAGAGAATATATTTTCAAAGATTTGCGCCACATTTTGACGAATTTTCAAAAACAGCAGACCTACAAGCTCGTAGTGCGGCACTCGGTGCCACGCTATGAGCTTGTAGATCTGCTATTTTCCAATAGCTAAATAACATGATGCTTAAAACACCAAAAGGGGTTCCCGCCCAATTAATTATAAAAAAAAAAAACCACTTCCCAAGAAAAGCGTTTGGTGAAATGTATTGAATAAAATCTGATTTAAACTATATTTTTTCTATAAATCTTATAAATAAAGTAGATTGGATTGGATTTATTTGTGAATTACCGTTGGATTTTTTTTTTGGCATTTTTTGTTTCATTATATAATTTGTATTATTTCGAATCGTTTCCGTTTTCTGGTGAAAGCGTGAAAAGGTTAAAACGCGGACAGAGCAGTGAAAAAAAGCAGAAATGCTGCAGGACAAACTGCTGGTATGTGCAGAGAATATGTTGACAGACAGGACAGGGTCATGTGGTACCAGCCTGTTTATGATATAGACCAGGGGTGGGCAACTTTGACGATGGAGAGGGCCACTATATTTCCACACTCACTCCCTATAGGGCCATATATTGCTGTCCTAGCAAAAATAGCCGATCTACAAGCTCAAAACGCGTCGCGCTGCGACGCGTTTTGAGCTTGTAGATCGGCTATTTTTTGCTATATTCGAATTGAAAACTTGAATTATTTTTTTTGCTATTTTTGAATTGGAATCCTGAAAATGAACATTTGAATTAAAGGCATTTCAAATGCCTTTACTTATACTTGTGTTGAGCAATGAGCTACTAATTTAGACTGAAGTAATAACAGTGGGTCATGTTGTGGAATTGTAACAGCTGAAATCACATATTATATCAGTATTCTGACATTAACCTGAGGGCCACATTAAGTGAAGGTGGGGGCCGCATGTGGCCCCCGGGCCGCCAGTTGCCCACCCCTGCTATAGCAACTCAGAGGATAATATAACTCCCCTGGTGGAGCTGTGTCTGTGTTGCTGATTATTCCAATCATGAATGAGATACGGCTCATGTCTCACCCCATGATACAGAGACACTAGCCTCGGAAACCCAGACGTTTTTATTTCCAGGGAGAAAAAAAGGTCTGGGTCCGAGAGTCCACTTCAATTCGGCATAGAGTAGAGCAAACATCACTCACTCTCTGCTGATTTCTGATCGTCTGCACCTTTGTTAAATTGACACACACGCACACGTATACACACACACACACAGACTCCTCTCTCTCTCTGTCGCTCTAAGTAATTAGTCTCATGTCTAGCAGCTGCGCATAGTTTCTCCCGGCGGATCCTGCCGGGAGCTGCCTATGCCATAAAAAGCATAGGTGAGTTCCAGGCTACAGAGACACTGACTTTGCAAAGTTATAAAGTAGTAACTGTATGATGTCACCTTCGAGTCCAGCGTCAACTTATATTCAGTGATTTCACTTAATTCAAATATCACTTCTTTTTTGTTTTGTTGTGATAATCCTCCCTACTATAGAGTTTGCTGACCATATAAGGAGTTCCTCCCTGTCCCCAGTTAACCCCTGGGGTAAAAAAAAAAACGTATATGTTTCGTTTTTGGCTAGGTGGCCCAGCCTTCATCCAATCAGGATAGAGAGGGGCCTTCCGCCAATCATGATCGAGTGGGGGCGGGCCTTGGTGTGCGTGCTGTCTTGGTGTGCGTGCTTGGCCTGTTGTGTGTCCCCCTAGTGTAGTGCGTGCATGTGAACATCTTGTTACCGGGGCAGACCGGGGTTTTTTTCAAATCACCCAAATCACTGAATGGTAAATAAATGGTGCATTTATATAGCGCCTTTATCCAAGGCGCCTTACATATGTAACGGTTGTGTACCCGTCCCGTCATGCAACACACACACAGAGGCACTGGGTTGGGTGTTGTGGTTCTTTTACTGAGGTAGCTGCAAATGAGTGGTTCATAAGCACAAACATATTTTGGTTAGCTCCTCCACTGGTTGTGACGTCACAGCAGATAGCTAGTCAGACTGTGTAGTACAGAACATCTTAAATACTACTTTACATTTTACATTAAATGCATTCAGATGTCTTTTTACAATGGTAACAGTATTCTTTTTAACATGTGATCGTATAGTGGTTTTAACTGGGTCTTAACATTAATGCTTTACAATGAATTCAAATACAATATCTTTTTAACTTGCTTTTAACCTACAACATCCTTTTTATATAGAAATGAAAGACGGTAGACAAAGTGAATGAATAAACTGCATAACAGCACCCTCTGGTGGTACACAGAATATACAGCAGCCACCACGTTTAGGTGCGATGCGCATTATTCTAAAATGGCGTCCACGGTCCACAATACAATATGAACTTTGAACTTGTAAACATCTCTGACTTAATACAAAACATAGTGCAACAACATTTACCTGCAAATGAGTGGTTCATAAGCACAAACATATTTTGGTTAGCTCCTCCACTGGTTGTGACGTCTATAGGAAAGATAACATTGTCTTCAGTATCAAAATAAATAGTACAACCAACGTGAGCAACAAACACAAAGCGAAAATACACTGGGATAGCATCTTCAAAGTTGTTACATGACTGTGTATCATACAGCAAATCTCACGTTAGCTTTTGTGTACATTATAATACTTTTTCAGAGGAGCACCGGACAATTCACACTCACCACAGCAGATAGCTAGTCAGACTGTGGGGAATTTCCGTTTCCGGTCACATTTATAGACTACCAGTAGGGGGCACCAAACAACCACTCACACAGGAGGATAAACTATAGACATATATTAGCAGGAATTTCACTACAATAAACAGAGTATTTCTTCTACCCGTTACATACACCCCTCTGAAATTCTGCTAAATATAGGAAGTGCAACTCTTGACACAAAACAAACAAAACCAAAAAGTGCGTATACTGAGGTAAAAAACAAAAAAACTGTGCATCACTACAGGAACAAATGTGTATATGTCAGTTAAAAAACTCTCCCCAAAGGAGTATGTAAAGAAAGAAGGCGATCAAACTCCTAACTAAACACAGACTCAAAGATGCCAATTACACCTCTGAATTGTAAACACTGTTCCTGCAGCTTCAAGTGTACCAACTAAACACTTCTGTGGTTAATACTCTCATAACCCTGTTACTCAAACTGAAAATGCATGTGTAAAGAACTGAACTAGGGAACTAACTGATACTGTGGACACAGAATCCTCATCTACTGCTTGGTTATTCATCTCACAGATTAGACGATTGGGGGGCCTGATGGACCCACGATCCCTGAGAACACGACGGCTAGGCCTTGTGTAAACTGCCTGAGGTAGGTTGCCTGGAACGTAAGTGGCTGAACAGTCACTACCTGGAATGGCTGTCTCAGGGGCGTCGGTGTCTGGGGATTCAATGTCAGGGGGATTGTCAACAGGAGGGGCTAAGTCTGTGGGGACATCATCAGGAAGGGACATGTCTGAACGGACAGTGTCGGAAGGGGCCACGCCCGTGTCTGTGGGGAACATGTCTTCAGGGCAGTGTGGTGGGTCTTCCACACTGTCGACTGTCGAGTGGGCAACATCTTGGTCAGGGGCTTGGTGACCGGCCTGACTGGATGTGTCGACTGTGAGAGAGCCAGACTGGGAAACATCAGATCCCTGGTCAAGTGAGTCTTCGTCCTCTTCTGAATGGACTCCATCACTATCGGCCTGCATCAGCCAGTTGACTGTACGTACATCACTGTCTTCCATCACATCAGGTACATCAGGGCATAGATCACTTCCATGTGCAGCAGCATCACTTACTGAGTGCGCAGATCCAACGTCCTCATGTCTCTCACAGGGCAAGAAGCTAACAGAGAGCAACAGATTCCTGTGGACGACTCTCTCTCTGCCTGTCAGGGTATCCTTGACTCTGTAGACGTTGATATCAGGCTTGACTGATATGACCTCATAAGGAGTTGACTCCCACTTGTCTGCAACCTTGCGCTTCCCTGGCACACCTCTGTTGGCAATCAGCACTCTGTCTCCAACGACGAGAGGTGAGCCCTTGGCTCTGCGGTTGTACAGGTTGGCATGGCGAGTCTGTTCCTTGAGACTGTTCCTCTGCACAATCTGAGCAGCCTCACGTAGGTCTTTCTTCAGGTGGGACACAAAGTCCGAGTGACTGACAACAGCATCATTGGTGAGGGCATGCTGAAACATGACGTCGACAGGGAGACGAGGGATCCTTCCAAACACAAGGTAGAATGGTGCGAATCCTGTCGTCTCATGCTCCGTGCAGTTGTAGCAGAAGGTGAGCAGCTGCAGCATTTGTGGCCACCTTGCCTTGGGCTGAGGGGGAAGGGATCTTATCATACCTCCCAGCGTCCTGTTAAATCGCTCTGTGATACCATTTCCCATGGGGTGATACGGAGTCGTATGGGATTTCTGTACCCCGGCCATCTCTAGAAGCTCCTTAATCAGCTTGCTCTCAAAGTTGGCTCCCTGGTCCGAATGGAGACGACGAGGAAAACCATAAATGAGAAAGAAGTCATTCCAGAGACGACGAGCGACTTGCTTGGCGGTCTGATTCCTGCACGGGAAGGCGTGTGCCATTTTGGAGAAATGATCGGTCACAACTAGAACATCGACAGACTTGTTCCCTTGCTCAGCGGTCCAAAAGTCTATGCAGACTAACTCCATAGGCTCAGAGGTGACTATGTTCTTGAGTGGCGCACGGCTGTGTGGCTCAGGCGTCTTCCCTACTATGCAGCGCTGACAGGAGCGAACATAGTTCACAACGTCACGTTCCATGCCATTCCAGAAGAACCTTTGCCTCACCAGAGACAAGGTACGGTGTTGGCCTTGGTGACCCGCTGTGTCATGGAGACCATGGAGGACTTTCTGCTTCAACGAGTCAGGCACTATGAACTGGAAGATCTTCTTGTTCATGTGGGGGTCTTTCTTTGTCTTGTACAGCATGCCATTCTGTATGGTGAGTCTACTCCAATGCTTCAGCAACTTAATCACGCTTTGTGACTCAACAGCTCTCTCACGCTTGGTAGGTCTCCTGTGTCTCTGCACAAAGTACATGGCTCTGCTTATTGTGCTGTCAGCCTCCTGCTGACTGACAAGCTGGCTCTGTGTGAGTGCAGTGGACTGGTCTTCCTTCTGCAGAAGATTGGGGCTAGCACCGGTTCCCATCACATGACTCACACCTCCGGTGGACTGAGCATTGAAGATGGCAGCGACGTCCTCTGAAGCGACTGAGCCTCTCGTGAACGGTGGAACTGCCTCCTGCACAGGCTCGGTCGATGCTTCACCACCGCCGTCCACAACAGCCTGACAGTTGTTGGACACTCTGAAGACGTCTTGCACGAGTCTGTCGTTCACACCGTTGACCTGGTCCAACAGCGAGGCATAATGCTCATTCACAAGGCGATGACCCACACACGACTGGACAAACGGCTCACGGCTCAAGGCGTCGGCTACGATGTTCTTTGGGCCGGGGATGTACTTCAAGTCAAAGTCGTATGCAGCGAGCTTCGCCACCCATCGCTGTTCACACGCATCAAGTCTGGGTTTGGTCAGAATGTATGTCAAGGGGTTATTGTCAGTCCATGTGGTGAAGTGTCTGCCTTTCAACCAATGGCTGAACTTGTCACATACTGCCCATTTCAAGGCAAGAAATTCAAGCCGGTGTGCAGGGTAGTTCAGCTGGGAGCGTGAGAGGGTTCTACTCGCAAAGGCGACTGGTCTGGCTACTTTTCCACCAGGCGGCAGTTGCGACAGGACAGCTCCAATCCCATCGAAGGACGCGTCGACGGCTAGAATGAAAGGGGCATTGAAATCTGGGTGGGCTAGAGTGACACTTGTCATGAGGTCGTGTTTCAGTGTCTCGAAAGCGTTCTGGCATGCGTCTGTCCAATCAGCAGGCGTCAGCTTCACCTGACCTCCTTTCTTCACAGGTTTGCGACCTCTCTTGTGCTTGTGCTGAGCACCAGGTTCAGCTGTGAGCTTGAACAGCGGTTTTGCCTTCGCAGAACATGCCTCGATGAAACTTTGATAGTACATCACCATGCCTAGAAACGATCTGATTTTACTAGGGCAAGGTGTTCTCCCATCGGACTCCATGAGGTCGGTGACTTGGACGTCATTTATGGCTCGCACTTTCTCAGGGTTTGTCCGAACACCATCTTCACTGATGACATGCCCAAGAAACTTCACGGTCCTTCTGAGGAAGAAGCACTTCTTGGGTGCGAGTTTAAGGTTGTGCTCCTTGAGGCGGGCGAACACCATCTGCAGGCGTCGGAGTGCAGCTTCTTCTGTAGGAGCAAACACCATTAAATCATCTAGGTAGCACAACAGACTTGTGAAATTCTCATCACCAAATATGGACATCATCATCCTCATGAACGTAGCTGGACTGTTACATAGACCTTGAGGGAGACGGTTGTATTCATGAAGTCCAAAGGGCGATGAGAACGCTGTATACTTCTTGTCGTCAGGGTGCATAGGGACATTATAAAAGCCTGATGTCAGGTCCATCGTGGAGAAGAAAGCGTTTCCACCGAGTGCGGCTAGAGCATCGGCTTGATGCGGCAGTGGGTAGGCATCCTTCACAGTTCTTGCGTTAAGCCATCTGAAGTCAGTGCAGACTCTGAGGTCTCCATTCGGTTTCCATACCAGAACGAGTGCAGATGCATACTCGCTGTTCGACTTCTGAATAATGCCTCTCTCTTCCATGTCATTCAGAGTCGTCCTCAGTTTCTCATACTGGCTCGGTGGTATGCGTCTGTAGGGTAGACGGAACGGCTTGTCGTCGACAAGGTGGATGCGATGCACAAACTCCTTAGCCTCTCCACAGTCCATTTTGTGTCGGGAGAAGATTGACTCGTACTGCTCGATGATGTTAAGGAGCTTGTCCTTCCACTGCAGCGACACTTCACACGATTTCAGGTCAATGTCTTGCAGACCCAGAGCCTCCAGTGCACGCACCATGTCCTCTTCTGACCTCGGCTGCACGTCTTCGCTCTGCACACTCTGCACATTACACTTGACCTCGTCTGCTTTTGGTAGGTCTTCAACTGCAATACAGGGAGAAACATCTGCTATCTTGGCGTTCCTTCTCAGCACCACAGCTCGGTCTGTAGGGTTGATGATTTTAACAGGCACCCATCGATCTCCCCAAAGAGGAGTGACAACTCTCCCAACAAGGATCTGCTTGGGTCTGGCTTTAGACTGCGTTGGCTCAACGATCACTGTACTTCCTGCCGACATCACTGCTGACTCAGGTAACTTGCCCCAGACAAGGTGCTCACTCCGTGGTTTCAGTGTCACACAACTCTTGACTTTCACTGTCCCCACCTTATCCGGGTCACGGCACCAATGTAACGGTTGTGTACCCGTCCCGTCATGCAACACACACACAGAGGCACTGGGTTGGGTGTTGTGGTTCTTTTACTGAGGTAGCTGCAAATGAGTGGTTCATAAGCACAAACATATTTTGGTTAGCTCCTCCACTGGTTGTGACGTCACAGCAGATAGCTAGTCAGACTGTGTAGTACAGAACATCTTAAATACTACTTTACATTTTACATTAAATGCATTCAGATGTCTTTTTACAATGGTAACAGTATTCTTTTTAACATGTGATCGTATAGTGGTTTTAACTGGGTCTTAACATTAATGCTTTACAATGAATTCAAATACAATATCTTTTTAACTTGCTTTTAACCTACAACATCCTTTTTATATAGAAATGAAAGACGGTAGACAAAGTGAATGAATAAACTGCATAACAGCACCCTCTGGTGGTACACAGAATATACAGCAGCCACCACGTTTAGGTGCGATGCGCATTATTCTAAAATGGCGTCCACGGTCCACAATACAATATGAACTTTGAACTTGTAAACATCTCTGACTTAATACAAAACATAGTGCAACAACATTTACCTGCAAATGAGTGGTTCATAAGCACAAACATATTTTGGTTAGCTCCTCCACTGGTTGTGACGTCTATAGGAAAGATAACATTGTCTTCAGTATCAAAATAAATAGTACAACCAACGTGAGCAACAAACACAAAGCGAAAATACACTGGGATAGCATCTTCAAAGTTGTTACATGACTGTGTATCATACAGCAAATCTCACGTTAGCTTTTGTGTACATTATAATACTTTTTCAGAGGAGCACCGGACAATTCACACTCACCACAGCAGATAGCTAGTCAGACTGTGGGGAATTTCCGTTTCCGGTCACATTTATAGACTACCAGTAGGGGGCACCAAACAACCACTCACACAGGAGGATAAACTATAGACATATATTAGCAGGAATTTCACTACAATAAACAGAGTATTTCTTCTACCCGTTACACATAGATGCATTACATTCACCCATTCACACACACATTCATACACCGACTGCAGCGGAAGCCATTCAAGGTACCAACCAGCACATCGGGAGCAATTTGGGGTTCAGTGTCTTGCCCAAGGACACTTCGACATGTAGACAGGAGGAGCCGGGATTCAAACCGCCGACCCATGGATCATTGGACGACCTGCTCTACCTCCTGAGCCACAGTCGCTCCTTTAATTGTCACATCACAGGTTTCGGTGAAAGCCGTGGTATTATGATTTTTTGTACAAACTCCTCTTAATTCTACATGTGCGTGCAGATTCTGCCAACGCTTTTCAATGGGAACGGAGTTTTGTTCTTGTTTTGTTTTTGCAGATGGTCAACAAACCGCTCCGTTCCCATTGAAAACCATTGGCAGAATCCGCCCTCAGAGGCACAATAAAAAGTTTGCTGTGACCGCACCCTAAGACCTGTTTTATAATGATGTTGAAAATGCTTAAGTAAAGCTTTCCTAAATATGTGAGATAATGTTTTGCTAGAATATATTTTCTCATCATAGGACACATTCGTATTCTGTGCTGTTCACCTCCCATAGAAAGGGTGGTTTTCCTTTACTCCCTTCCCTTGTTTACGGTATGTAACTAGTCCCAAAACAGTTTTAAGGCCAGCTCCACACCAATGCAGCTCCTTGCAACTGCAATTGGAGATATAGTAGTTGCAAGTAGTTCCATGTTGGTTGTGCAAAGAGTTGCATTGGTGTGGACTGGCCTTTGGTGTGCAACGTGCACTGCAAACCTGGCTTTTGCAAAGTTATAGAGATCCAGGTCTGCTCATGAGGGGCGCAAGCGTAAAAAAAGGCTCAACCGAATCCACGTCTGGTCAATTTCACGGGACCGCGACAACGTAAATAAGCTTGCGGTGTCGCCACTCGACTTATATCCGTGCGTACAGAAAAAATATGCAGGTCTCATTGACTATGAATTGCTAGGCGGCGTAGACGTGGTAATCGCTGCCCATTTGAAAAGACCTTTAGATCGACATCGTAGTCGCAGTGTGGTGTGGCTCAAAATGTAGGCCTATTTTAAAACATCTTTAAAGTATCTTTTTAATTTCCATTTCTGCTAAATAAGCGTTATTTACACAACTGCACAAACTGCAGAGGTGAAATGGTATGTGTGCGCGTGAAGTAGCCTGCACCTTTGATTCTAGAAGAAGCCTTTATGACCAAAGTCATTAAATTCCAGCCTCTCGTCCAGACCATCACAGAGCTAGGCTACTATAGGTGCAATCTACTTGTGTGTACTTTTGGCAGCCTAAATAGTTTGGTTGTAAGTGGCTTCCAACAACTTGGGATGCCAAAAAAAGCAGCTAAAATTGCAAGCTTGCAAAATTCTGTGCAATCTCTTCTACTATCGGTAGCTGCCAGATATGGCGAAGACACTGTTACTTGTAGCCCTGAAGGGTGTGTGGGCATTTGTCCAAGATTTGCCGACTGCATGATCATGAAGATAGACTACTAGAGGTAAAATTGTACACAAACCCTACAAATGGTCTCCGAAGTGGGTGACGGAGTCTGGCGGCAAATCTCACGAACGTCTTATAGTTTCTGGTGCTATAGATCACTCAAGAGTGTGTTGCTGGGACAGAGAAAGGTTGACAATAAAGTAGAATTTCTCCTGATATGTCTTTGAAAAATGCCATTTTAGTATGAAAATCTTGGGAAGCCTTCCTCGGGTAAGGACAAACTACCCATAACCCTTACGTATAGTTATACCCAGCATCACATGGGCACTGGGTGCAGCTATACAGTGAGGGGAAAGCTACAAGTATCATGATCACCCAGCAATGCATTCCAGATGGTAAAAAGTAATCCCACTTCTTCGAAGATAGTGTCATCAAAAGTTACACCATTATAGACAAGACAAAGTACCGATTATGCGCGTAAGAATGAAGTTGTGTTACTTGAATAAAGAGATAAACGGATCACATTACAAACATTACAGCGTGGCTCACAGAAACACATGACTTCGATACTGCAGCATTGAAACAGTTATATAGACATACAGTCCAATCAATGTTGAAGGCACAAGATTGGCTACACATTCACAAATAGACAATTCCTTAAGTAGTGGCAACACTTCATGTGAACTAGGAAATGTAGTTAAATTAAAATCAATACCAGAACATTCCAGAAACAATGTATACAGTGTATAAAGGAGAAGGAAGTAGGCAGGGCCTGATCATGCCACTACTTAAACTCTGGCGCATTGACAATTCAGACAACACTCTCTCACGCCTGTTTTCCCAAACCTCCGCCAAGTAGCATACCAACACGCACAAGCATATGTATCAGATCACTCTGATACTGGTCAGGTCAGAACAAGGACAACCCTCCTGGACTCCGGTCCCTGAAACCTTTTCCACAATGGCTGGGTTTCCCGAACGCATTTAGTGTAAGACTTGTAGTGACATGCTCAGATGCCCTCTAGGCCGCACACCGAAGCCTGTGAACATAGACATTCCGTGCATAGATGTGCCACGCAATGGTAGGCTTCAGAGTAAAGAGAGCCTATACTGTCAGCTGTCCAGCAGTCCAAATATTATTAAATTAAATGTCAGAATGGTAGACCTGAGGCCTACCACATCTATGCACAGAATGTCTATGTTCACAGGCTTCTGTGTGCGGCCTAGAGGGCATCTGAGCATGTGCAACACTAGACAAGTCTTACACTAAATGCGTTCGGAAAACCCAGCCCTTATCTATACCGGTAATTTTAAATGTGGATCAAATATGTGCTTAACCACTTAAACCATATGGTTGACTGGAGTCCCTCTGGGCTCATAGTATTTTCTGTGTTGTGGGGGAAAGCTTTTGCAGAAAATAGCCGATCGACAAGCTCCTAACGCGTTGTTATGAGCATGTCTATCTGCCATTTCTTCTATCCCCCCCCCCCCCACACACACACACACACACACACAAATGGACAAGACCTCGATCATTATTTTTGCAGACTACCATTGATTGATTGATTGATTGATTGATTGATTGATTGATTGATTGATTGCATACTTTATTAGTCAGAAATGTAAATAGCACTTGGTACAGTAGGATACCACAAAACAGTCCTGGCTGAGTCCATTTTGTGGAACTATTTTCATGTCCACGGGCCACAGCCTCCACAGTGGGCGCAGTGCCTCTGTCCACGGGCCACAGCCTCCACAGTGGGCCCAGTGCCTCTGTCCACGGGCCACAGCCTCCACAGTGGGCGCAGTGCCTCTGTCCACGGGCCACAGCCTCCACAGTGGGCCCAGTGCCTCTGTCCATGGGCCACAGCCTCCACAGTGGGCCCAGTGCCTCTGTCCACGGGCCACAGCCTCCACAGTGGGCGCAGTGCCTCTGTCCACGGGCCACAGCCTCCACAGTGGGCGCAGTGCCTCTGTCCACGGGCCACAGCCTCCACAGTGGGCGCAGTGCCTCTGTCCACGGGCCACAGCCTCCACAGTGGGCGCAGTGCCTCTGTCCACGGGCCACAGCCTCCACAGTGGGCGCAGTGCCTCTGTCCACGGGCCACAGCCTCCACAGTGGGCCCAGTGCCTCTGTCCACGGGCCACAGCCTCCACAGTGGGCGCAGTGCCTCTGTCCATGGGCCACAGCCTCCACAGTGGGCCCCATATGGGCCTGCCTCTTCCCCTGCCGTGCTCTGCTCCATGAGTCTGATTGCCCTGAATGCCATCACCTGTGAGGACCAGGTGAGCCTGAGAGTTGGTGATGAGCTGCTGAAGGGTATAAAGACTGTGTTTCTGTCAGTGTTGTTTTTGTCGACCAAAACTAAGACGAAAAATGTTCGTCAACTACCTTTTTTCACTGACGAAAACTAAATGGAAACTAAATGGAAACTAAGCTATGATGACTAAGACTATTTCGTCAACACTAGACTAAAATGTTAGGAAAGGACTATTGGACATTTAGACAATAAAGACATCAGAGGTGAAATTGGGCCGTGTTGCTGCCTGTGATGCTATAGGTTATATTGGGTCGTGTGGCTGTGATGCTAGTATAGGTTATATTGGGTCGTGTTGTAAATACATTGGAGGTGAAATCGGGTCGTTGCTGTGCTATAGGTTATATTGGGTCGTGTGGCTGTGATGCTAGTATAGGTTATATTGGGTCGTGTTGTAAATACATTGGAGGTGAAATCGGGTCGTTGCTGTGCTATAGGTTATATTGGGTCGTGTGGCTGTGATGCTAGTATAGGTTATATTGGGTCGTGTTGTAAATACATTGGAGGTGAAATCGGGTCGTTGCTGTGCTATAGGTTATATTGGGTCGTGTGGCTGTGATGCTATAGTATAGGTTATATTGGGTCGTGTGGCAGTGATGCTATAGGACAGGTTATATTGGGTCGTGTTGTAAATACATTGGAGGTGAAATTGGGTCGTGTTGCTATGATACTAGGAGGTTAAACCAGGTTGCCGTGATGCGGAGAGAGAGAGAGAGAGAGAGAGAGAGAGAGAGAGTGTACAAATGGAACCAAATGGACCCTCATTGTTAAATTAACATTGATTTTACAATATGAATTGGGGGTCCCAGAGATAGAAATGCCATTAAATGGGGGTCCGTATACTAATGCATGTCAAACTGGTACTTGAAATTAAATGGGTTGAGAATCACTGGGTAAAAATCTTCTCTTATGGGGGTCGCTGGCATATATTTTCTAATGGGGGTCCGCGGGCTAATTAGTGTCAATTTGGGGGTCCTTGACATGAAAGAGTTTGGGAACCACTGGCCTAAACTTTATTGGTGTATGTTTTCTGTGCCGCATGGGGACTAACATTACTTATATACTGTATAAGATCACAGAAGAACCAAACATTACAGTAGTGTCAGTTTGATTGATTGATTGATTGATTGATTGATTGATTGATTGATTGATTTATTAACAGTTTGCAGAATTACAGTACATTTCAAGTACAACTCAATACAAAAAACTGTTAACTGTGAGTGGACGACACCATAAAGCATTACACTTGTTTACAATAAGGTCCACCATTTTCAATTCATCAAAACATTAAGAGACGTACGAATATACACAACTATAGTCAACAGCAAATAATCATAGAGGTAAAAAGGGAAAAGAAACATATACAGTGAGGGGGGAAAGGGGTGGGTGGGGGATTCAGATTTTACAGGGGCCAGTTTCGAATTGCAGCCATCCGTAGGTGCTCTTTGAGAGCAGTTTTGAAGGAGTCAAGCTGGATTTGCATGTCTTAATGACTGTTGGTAGGGCGTTCCACATTTTGGTGGCATAGGAGCGGAATTAATTTAGACCCTTGTTTGTGCCGAATCTGGGTTGTACACAGGCCCGCGGGAAGTACTTTACACTAGCAGGGGCTGAACGTGTACCTGGGGGTGCGCGCGCATAGCGCGCGCCGCAAAAATGCGCGTGCACGCGCGCGCCGCAAAAATGCGCGTGCACGCGCATCATGCACGCGCATTTTCGCGCATTTTCACGCGCAAACGTGGCCTTTACTTTCCCTCTCCACACGCAAGTTATATATGAACGAACTGACACAGGCAATTAACCAGGATAAGGTGCCAATACTGTGATACAGCATATTTAAATCTCTTTTTTTTTTCTCTCTCTCCTGTTCGAGGGGGGGCTGTGCCTGGGGGGAGGGGGTGCTACAGCCCCCCCAGCACCCCTACTTCCCTCAGCCATGGTTGTACATGGTTTGTTGCACTCCCTCTGGTGTTGTGGGTGTGGACTTTGTTGACATTAAGGAAGTATTTAGACAGGTACATGCATTATCTTGGTGGTGTAGCGAATCTTGTGGACCAGACCCATTGCAAAATGCTGTACTCTGTCGTCAACCCTAAGCCATTCCAGCCTGTCAAAGTGGGCAGGGTGAGGTGGGTTCGGGGAGTGAGGCCAAGTAGTAGCCTGACCAGTTTGTTTTGGGAAGTCTGGAGCCTTGTTTTAAGGGCCTTTGAGGTGCTATGGTACCGTCCAGGAGTTGCATGCATAGTCGAAGAAACCTTGTACGAGGGCTCCTGTTAGGGTCTTCAAGGTGTTTTTGTTGACCAGTGAGGAGATCCTGTATAGGAATCTTGTTCTTTGGTTGACTTTTTTGATTACGTTGGTGGCCATTTTATCACCGGAAAGATTTGACTCCAAATTTCATCTTTTCGTGTTCTTCATGTTCAGTTCATTTTCAGTTCTTCATGACCCAAACATCCAGTAAGGGCGAAATCCATTTGACATTTGACAAACATCTCCTGAGATCGATTCGGTATGGGACCTTATATTATTTATCATCTTATTTATCCGTGTTTTTACAAGATGTCATGTCAGTAGTATTTCTAATACCTGCCCAATAGCCCACATCTTGGCTGCTGATGTGGGGATAGGTTAGCCTGCTATTTCAGTAGACTATTATAGTTGATTGTTTAATAATGTTGAGTTTTAAAGTCTAATATAAATATAAATCAATATAAATAAAGATTGTGCCCATTTAAAGAACCACTCGGATTCACAATCAGAACTCTTTATGTTTACTCATTTGGAAAACAAAATTCTACTTCAAAAGTTGTGGATAGCATTAACAATAAGTTGAAGGGAAACTTCAACTTATTGCTTCAGCTTATTGCTTCAACTTATTGCTTCAGCTTATTGCTTCAACTTATTGCTTCAGCTTATTGCTTCAACTTATTGCTTCAACTTATTGCTTCAACTTATTGCTTCAACTTATTGCTTCAGCTTATTGCTTCAATTTATTGCTTCAACTTATTGCTTCAACTTATTTCTTCAACTTATTGCTTTAACTTATTGCTTCAACTTATTGCTTCAACTTATTGCTTCAACTTATTTCTTCAACTTATTGCTTCAACTTATTGCTTCAGCTTATTGCTTCAACTTATTTCTTCAACTTATTGCTTCAACTTATTGCTTCAGCTTATTGCTTCAACTTATTTCTTCAACTTATTTCTTCAACTTATTGCTTCAGCTTATTGCTTCAACTTATTGCTTCAGCTTATTGCTTCAACTTATTGCTTCAGCTTATTGCTTCAGCTTATTGCTTCAGCTTATTGCTTCAGCTTATTGCTTCAACTTATTGCTTCAACTTATTTCTTCAACTTATTTCTTCAACTTATTGCTTCAACTTATTGCTTCAACTTATTTCTTCAACTTATTGCTTCAACTTATTTCTTCAGCTTATTGCTGGCCTTGCCGCAAGGCCGTGGCAGGCGTAAAGAGTGTCCCTTATTTCAAGATCTCAAAGGTGGCAACCCTACCCTCTACTGTAATGTACTGTCACACCCGAAAGCATCATATACAGTTAATATGTGCGTGTGTTTGTGTGTGTTAGGTTGCGCACAGGTGGTGAAAAACAACCATGCTGTTTTCGTGCTCAGACGCACCCAGCCAGCCACCCACACACATAGCTCCGTAAGGGAGTGGTTGCACCACTCAAAAAGGGGAAACGGCAACAGTGAATGACACCTCATTTGGATGGGGGGAGTAACATTGATTTACCTCCCCCTGTGATCTCCTGAGGATTTCCAGGCCAATTTTGAAAGAAACCAGTGTTACACACCATTAATGGATGATGTCCAGGGCATTCCACACATCAAACAGCCCTTCATCCCCTGCCCTTTTTACCCGTCTGTAAAAACAACTTCCCTCTCCAAAGCAGAATTTACTAGGTGAAAGAAATGCAAATGCCTCCGTTTCCATGCCATAACCGAAGGCAGCATTGAGGAGAATGCATTTTTTTCCCCCAAACTCTCCCGAACTTGAACGCAAGCATTTTGCATTTTCTTTCGTCAGTAGCTAAAGAGTGCATGCATTGAGATGCATTGAGAGCTTGTTGATCAGCTTGGTTTTTTTTTGCCAAAAGTGCCCTTATTATATATGGAATTTGCCTCTCTAACATTCTCTGCATGTCCCTAAATGGTAAATGGTGCATTTATATAGCGCCTTTATCCAAGGCGCTTTACATAGATTGTGCATTACATTCACCCATTCACACACACATTCATACACCGACATATACCAACCAGCACATCGGGAGCAATTTGGGGTTCAGTGTCTTGCCCAAGGACAATTCGACATGTAGACAGGAGGAGCCGGGATTCGAACCGCCGACCCATGGATCATTGGACGACCTGCTCTACCTCCTGAGCCACAGCCGTCCCTGAGTAATAGAATTGAATAGTAGTAGTAGAATTGTCCCATGTTTGTTCTAAACTTGTGTGGTACCAGGTCATGGTCGCTGCCTCTAGTGTTGTGGCTGTGGGTGTCATTCACTGCCATCTGCATTTCACCATTTCATCTTCCTCCTAGGTGCAGTGAGCAGCTGATGGTGTGTAAATCGCTCATGGGAGAGGTTTGACACTGTCAGTAGGTGCGGTTCCATTAAGCCTTTGCGAAAAAAGGAAGCGTATGTTCATTAAGTCGAAAAAAGAAAAGCGAATTGTCTGTGTTTCCATTAAACTGATAAAATGCGCATATGAAATAAGTTCATTAAATATGCAGTAGTTGGCACTGTTTTGCCAGTAAAGTCAGTCTCATGTAAAGTAGTCCTAATCCATGTTCACACCATTGATTTAGGGATTTGATGCGCTTTGTTCAGTTCAGTTCAACGGACGGGACCCCATATACTGCGTTGTAATCTGATCCCTGGTCAGCGGCTGACCGACCGTCAGCAAGTCTACAGCAAGCCAGCGGGCATCTGCTGCTTTCACAGTATTGACGACACCTACAGTCAAAGAACGTACAAACTATTTGTTGTGTAATGCTTGTCTTAATATATTCGGGGCAGATGTAGCCTATATGTCGCGGGACTCGATTGGAGCATACTGGTCGACAGTCGTTTATACTGTAAATTGATTGATTGCAGCTGCAGACAGTTGTGAATAACTTGTTTCATCGGCTATATAGCCTATATAGCCTACACGTTTAGGTTGCTTATCTTATGATAAATAAGAATAGATGAAGCATACCCAGGCAGCTATAGGTTATATAAAAGTTTAGTCTACTACACCACGTGTGTGTGTGTGTGTGTGTGTGTGTGTGTGTGTGTGTGTGTGTGTGTGTGTGTGTGTGTGTGTGTGTGTGTGTGTGTGTGTGTGTGTGTGTGTGTGTGTGTGTGTGTGTCTTGCATCCATACAGTAGCGATCCAGATATCAAAATGATCGGAGCGCCCCGATCAACTCGGGAGGATTCAGACTTCATATGGGATCTTTGAACACACTACACAATTATTAATCGGACGGGTCGGGTAGTAGTAAACTGGGACCTTATATGTATCCACAACATCACTCCCTCTCCCTCTCTAGCCACCCTCCCATGCACCGTTCACTCCACTGCCTCCCCATCGTTTTTTTATTTTATTTTCCAACTGTACAAAAGCGATATAATGCGAGTTCAATGCTTTCTAATTAAAAACCTTTTCCGCAAGTGTTTCCATACACTATTTGCGCATTTCCCTTTTTTCGAAAAAGCCTAAATCCGCAACCTCCAAGCGAAAAAGTGTTTTTGCGAAAAATGGAGACTTATTCGCATTTTGATGTGTTTCCATCCAGGAGATTTTGCGCAAGAGCCTTAATGCGCAAAAAATGGCTTTATGGAAACGCACCTACTGACATTGGAATCGAACCTAGGACCTCTGCTTTCCCTGGCAGGCTCTCTGACCATTCACCGCACCAGCCCAATAATAAGTCATTGTTCCTCTGGCAATTCAATTGAGTAATGGACTTTCCTCTGAGGTCAACAGAAGTAGTTCCACTGGTTTAACAACCTCATTATGGTTTGAGCGGAGTCCCAGAGGGCTCTGTACTAGTGTGTTGTCTGTTTTCTGTCATCGTGGGGAAAGCTATCGACAATGTATACATCTGGAGCAATTCAGATGCTTGGGTTTAAGTGGTTATAAGGTTTGGTATGTATAGTTGGTATGTATAGTATATGGCCATAGTTTATTGTTTTGTTTTTATTGCATTGCATGGTGTGACATATTGCATAGTTGCACAATGTTTATGGACAGAGAGGCATGCCTGTAATGCGATAGTTGACTGTTATGATTGAATGCATGCATGTCTCACATGTCTGTGACTATACCTCAACTCGCCTAAAGTGTATGCACAGGTGTCGTCAATTTGTATGTTGTCATGGGTGACCGGGCCTTCTGCTCGGTCGCCCCCCCCCCCCCCCGAACTGTGGAACGCTCTCCCCGTCCACCTGAGAGCCCCACAGGCGGTCGACACTTTTAAGAGAGGACTAAAAACTTTCCTTTTCACCAAAGCATTTTTATAGCCTTGCCCTTATGTTTTAAATGTTCCTTAGATGTTTTTAATGGTGTGTTGTTTCTTCTGCTTTTGTTAATTTGCTGTGGCACTTTGAGATTCTGACGAATATAAAGTGCGTTATAAATAAAATCCATTATTATTATTGTCTGTGTTTTTGTAGCTTTTAAAAAGAAGCAACTATTACAGGCCACACACACAAGCACTTGAACCTTAATTTATACTGTAATACGTCAGCTATTTGAAAATAGCTGACCCACAAGCTCGCGATGCAACACGTTGTGAGCTTTTACTTCTGCTATTTATTTATTTTTTATCTTGAAATAATGTGGAATATTTGGAAGATTTTTTTTAAACATTTAGGGGTCACGGACAAATAAATATTAGGGACAGATACATTAATTTAATTTGAGGGTCCATAAAAGAGACAGATTTGGAAGCAAGCTACACTTTATAATGGAAAACAAGCCCAAAAACAACACAATCCACAACCACCAATATTTACAAGCAACTTTACAGAAAAAACAAGCCCAAAGTCGCTTTTAACAAGCTGACATGGCAACATTGCCATTTTCTCCTATAAATAAACTAAGTGAACCTCTTGACCATCGTGAGTCGTGACCATCCCAGCCCTATTGAACCTCTTGACCATCCCAAGCCCTATTGCCTTCTGGGTTATGTAGTGTATACATTTGTCTCTATACAACGCTCTGGTCTAGTATATTAATTTAACTAAATTTCCTTGGTCACATGAACTGTTGCCTCTACTTACAAAATTGTCTATCAATTTGTAAATGTGTATCTTGTGCCTCATAACATTGGACTGCATGTATATTAAATACCTAAATGCAGTATTTGTGTCACATGGTTCTATGATCGTGACGTGAGCCACACTGTAACACATATAACTTCATTCTTCCCAGTGTTGTTTTTGGCAGCAAATTTTGATTTTAGTTTTAGTCATAGTCTCTTGAATGGTTTTCCCTTAGTTTTAGTCACATTTTAGTCACCTGGAATGTTTTAGTGTTAGTCTAGTTGTAGTCGACTAAATGTCATGAGATTTTAGTCGACTAAATCTACAGGTGATTTAGTCGACTAAAATGTATTTCGGCGGGTCTTGATGCCGTCGTAATGGCTGATTTTACACGTTGACGAAAACAACACTGATTCTTCCGTATATATTCTTTGTCTATGGATGGTGTAACTTTTAATGACGCTATCTTAGTGGTATTGCTTTTTCGGCATGGGGAGAGAGTATATGTTTTGTTTAACATACACTTGTAGTTTTCCCCTCACTGTATAGCTGGACCCATGGGGTCCATGTGATGCTGGGTAATTGCTTAAGAGTTAAAGGTTAAATTGTCTTTAAAATCAGACCTTGTCTGAAGTGAGTGGTGCAACAGCGCCCCCTGTTGGTACCCTAAACATACATAGGGACGGACGGACATTGCTGGTTCTAGGAGTGGTTAGGCCTACACCACTCAAAAATGAAAAGGGAGGTCAAGCAGTTCGTAGCCACAATGCAACAGATTACTTTAATAGGATTCCAGCCTCTTTGGAAGGTCACTTAAAACGCTGTGAGCTTAACCAGTCTTAGAGATACAGTGAACCCTTCTAGACTGCGCTTCAATGTACCTTATTGAACGGTAGTGAATAACAAAGACGACTCTGGTGACCTGTAATGTACAATCATGTATGTTGGTGTACTGTGTTTTGTCTTGTTTTTTTTTGTTTTGTTTTTATTTAGTTTTTTGTCTGTGCATTGTAATGTCCGTATTGTGGTACTTGTTGTTTTCCTATGTTGTGTTTAAAAAATAAAAATGTGTTCTAACTTCTATATACATTGAATTGCAATTGTTCAGCTGTGAAATTTCAGAGCCTCAATAAAAATACATTGGAGAAAAAGAAAAGAAAAAAACCGCTGTGAGCTTGTTTGCACACACTGAACGTTGGGAGCAGCAGCTGTTGTGTACGACATGGACACAGAACCGTTCTTTAATGAATATGGAATATAGTATCATGAGGGTTATACAATCTTCTGCAGGCTGTGCACATCCATCCATCCATCCGTATCATGCTTTTGGGTTGTCCATCCATCCATCCATCCATCCGTATCATGCTGAGCAATATATTTATTATGGTTTGGCGATGAATTGGAGCTGCTTTTTAGATACTCCAGTCCTAAGTAACCATAGGGACTCCGAATCCCCGGTACCTAAACAGCAGATCCAAAACGACAGGTGGTAGCTGGGGTGGAGGAGGGTGAGCAGCAAAACTTTAGCATACACGGCAGCGCAGCAGAATCATCAGCAGCAAGCAAGCAGGAGGAGTACAAACCCTGCCAGTTTAAATAGCCGGTATGAAGATGGAGTGAGTGTGTGATTGGCTTAGTGGCTGAGAACCATTGAGTGAGAACGTAATGCTGAGGCGGCCTAATTAACGATTAATGCCGGAAGCAACTGCACTGAGGTTTCCTGACTGAACTTGCTCTGCACATGTCTGTGACAGGCGCAATGCTCATTTCATCTACAACTTTGACAATAGCTCATGACATACTGTACACCTGCCCGGCCCCAGTGCAGATACCTTGCATCTGTTTTGTTTTTTGGTACCTTATTTCTATCTAGCGTAATCAATTGTCTGTCTGTCTGTCTGTCTGTCTGTCTGTCTGTCTGTCCGTCTGTCTGTCGCTCTGGATTAAGAGCGTCTGCTAAATGCCTAAATTGTAAATTGTCTGCCTGTCTGTCGCCCCGAAACACACTCGCCACGATTTTTTTGCCAACCTTTTTTGTATTTGTATTTTGTATTTTGTGTTTTTGTATTCTTGTATTTGTTGAGTTTAAGGTTAGGAATAATTTAAGGCTATAGGGTTACTCATAGTTTTACATTTAGGCATAAGGTTAGGCATAGTTTTACTGAGGTTACACTTAGGAATAAGGTTAGAGTTAGGCATAGTTTTACTGAGTTTATGTTTAGAAATAAGGTTAGGTTTAGAGAGTTTTACTGAGGTTACGTTTAAGAATAAGGTTAGCGTTAGGCATAGTTTTACTGAGGTTAGGTTTAGGAATAACAAGATTAACAATGGAATTTACTGGAGCTTGTGCGAGACTATAATACTGTTGCTGTTGCTGTTGCTGTCAAAACCGTAGTCAATCATAGGTCACCGATTTCAATGCAACGCAACACAGGAACCTTCTGAAACATCTTATCCAACGACAACAAAATGTTCTTTAGTTTTGGGTCTGAGAGGCTAAATGTCATCAAATGGTCCTCCGTGTCTTAAAATAAATGCTGAATAAATAATGGGCCTTGACATGAAAAGGGTTGAAAGCCACTGTTGTTTCGGTTTCCACACTTTGTGTGACTGTATACGTGCATGATGCATCCCACCTCACCAACAGGCCTGTTAGCATCACTCTGTGACTGTATTATACGTGCATGATGCATCCCACCTCACCAACAGGCCTGTATACGTGCATGATGCAGCCCACCTCACCAACAGGCCTGTTAGCATCACTCTCTGTGACTGTATATGTGCATGATGCATCCCACCTCACCAACAGGCCTGTATACGTGCATGATGCATCCCACCTCACCAACAGGGCTGTATACATGCATGATGCATCCCACCTCACCAACAGGCCTGTATACGTGCATGATGCATCCCACCTCACCAACAGGCCTGTATACGTGCACGATGCATCCCACCTCACCAACAGGCCTGTATACATGCATGATGCATCCCACCTCACCAACAGGCCTGTATACGTGCATGATGCATCCCACCTCACCAACAGGCCTGTATACGTGCATGATGCATCCCACCTCACCAACAGGGCTGTTAGCATCTCTCTGTGACTGTATACGTGCATGATGCATCCCGCCTCACCAACAGGGCTGTATACGTGCATGATGCATCCCTCCTCACCAACAGGCCTGTATACGTGCATGATGCATCCCTCCTCACCAACAGGCCTGTATACGTGCATGATGCATCCCTCCTCACCAACAGGCCTGTATACGTGCATGATGCATCCAACCTCACCAACAGGGCTGTATACGTGCATGATGCATCCCACCTCACCAACAGGCCTGTATACGTGCACGATGCATCCAACCTCACCAACAGGGCTGTATACGTGCATGATGCATCCCACCTCACCAACAGGGCTGTATACGTGCATGATGCATCCAACCTCACCAACAGGGCTGTATACGTGCATGATGCATCCAACCTCACCAACAGGGCTGTATACGTGCATGATGCATCCCACCTCACCAACAGGCCTGTATACGTGCATGATGCATCCCACCTCACCAACAGGCCTGTATACGTGCATGATGCATCCCACCTCACCAACAGGCCTGTATACGTGCATGATGCATCCCACCTCACCAACAGGCCTGTATACGTGCATGATGCATCCCACCTCACCAACAGGCCTGTATACGAGCATGATGCATCCCACCTCACCAACAGGCCTGTATACGAGCATGATGCATCCCACCTCACCAACAGGGCTGTATACGTGCATGATGCATCCCACCTCACCAACAGGGCTGTATACGTGCATGATGCATCCCACCTCACCAACAGGGCTGTATACGTGCATGATGCATCCCACCTCACCAACAGGCCTGTATACGTGCATGATGCATCCCACCTCACCAACAGGGCTGTATACGAGCATGATGCATCCCACCTCACCAACAGGCCTGTATACGTGCATGATGCATCCCACCTCACCAACAGGCCTGTATACGAGCATGATGCATCCCACCTCACCAACAGGCCTGTATACGTGCATGATGCATCCCACCTCACCAACAGGCCTGTATACGTGCATGATGCATCCCACCTCACCAACAGGGCTGTATACGTGCATGATGCATCCCACCTCACCAACAGGCCTGTATACGTGCATGATGCATCCCGCCTCACCAACAGGCCTGTATACGTGCATGATGCATCCCACCTCACCAACAGGCCTGTATACGTGCATGATGCATCCCGCCTCACCAACAGGCCTGTATACGTGCATGATGCATCCCACCTCACCAACAGGCCTGTATACGTGCATGATGCATCCCACCTCACCAACAGGCCTGTATACGTGCATGATGCATCCCACCTCACCAACAGGGCTGTATACGTGCATGATGCATCCCCACCTCACCAACAGGCCTGTATACGTGCACGATGCATCCCACCTCACCAACAGGGCTGTATACGTGCATGATGCATCCCACCTCACCAACAGGGCTGTATACGTGCATGATGCATCCCCACCTCACCAACAGGCCTGTATACATGCATGATGCATCCCCACCTCACCAACAGGGCTGTATACGTGCATGATGCATCCCACCTCACCAACAGGCCTGTATACGTGCATGATGCATCCCACCTCACCAACAGGCCTGTATACGTGCATGATGCAGCCCACCTCACCAACAGGCCTGTATACGTGCATGATGCAGCCCACCTCACCAACAGGCCTGTATACGTGCACGATGCATCCCACCTCACCAACAGGCCTGTTAGCATCACACTCTCTGTGACTGTATACGTGCATGATGCAGCCCACCTCACCAACAGGACTGTATACGAGCATGATGCATCCCACCTCACCAACAGGCCTGTATACGTGCATGATGCATCCCACCTCACCAACAGGCCTGTATACGTGCATGATGCATCCCACCTCACCAACAGGCCTGTTAGCATCACACTCTCTGTGACTGTATACGTGCATGATGCAGCCCACCTCACCAACAGGACTGTATACGAGCATGATGCATCCCACCTCACCAACAGGGCTGTCAGCATCACGGCAGCATGCAGTGTATCCAGTCATTGTCCACGTTTTATGTTTAATACGTGGAATGATATGAGAGAGACTGTGACTGTGGCTCAGGAGGTAGAGCAGGTCGACCAATGATCCATGGGTCGGCGGTTCGAATCCCGGCTCCTCCTGTCTACGTGTCCTTGGGCAAGGCACTGAACCCCAAATTGCTCCCGATGTGCTGGTTGGTACCTTGTAAAGCGCCTTGGATAAAGGCGCTATATAAATGCACCATTTACCATTTAGAGACACATAAGTGTGAGTGTCTGGATTATACTGCATGTGAGTGAGATGCCCCTGAGAGGGAGAGAGAAAGAGAGAGAGAGAGAGAGAGAGAGAATATGTCACGTTGTAGGCTAGTATAAGGTCATCTTTTCCTTCTGTGCTATTAAATAGACATGTGCATCCAGTTGTATATGATAGGCTCTCTGGTTTGACCATCATGTTGCCTTAATTATTATGTAATGCTCTCATGTGCAGATCAACAAAAAGATGAAAATAAATCAAGTGTGTGTGTGTGTGCGTGCGTGTGTGCGTGCGTGGCGTGCGTGCGTGCGTGGCGTGCGTGTGCGCATGCACGTGCGTGTGCAAGCCTCTTCTACTAGTAAAAGACTGCTAAAGAACCAGAAATGTATAGAACCAGCCCTATAGGAAGATTGATTGATTGATTGATTGATTGATTGATTGATTGATTGATTGATTGATTGATTGATTGAAGTATTTAACAGATTGGATAATTACAGTACATTTCAAGCACAACTCAATACAAATCTGTTAACTGTGGACAACACCATAAAGCATTACATTTGTTTACAACTAGAATTTCGCGGGCCTTCGGCCCGCTCATCCCAGAGTTGCGTTGCCCCGCGTTGCGATACAGAAGTCCACAGATACAGAAGTCCACAGTGACACGCGTTGTATGCAGCTGTTTTGTGTTGCAGCGCGTGCGCGCGCGCGCGTGTAGTGTTGTTGTTATCCATATATGCGCCTGGGTTCGTCCCGTTTGTTCCACGCCAGGTGTCGACGCAGTCGTTTGTGCGATTGGCGTGTTTGCATTATTGTAACTGTGTAGGCATACCATATTCTGAATTACCAAAAAGGACACATGCGCGCGTGCATGTGGATGTGGATGTGCTCATGCGCGTGCACGTCGTGCACGTCGTGCATGTGCCGTGCGTGGGCGGTTCTGTTAAATTGAGATGTCAAAAGAATCTATAGCCTAACAATAAATGGATCAAATATGCTCTGTATTAGTTATGTATTTATGTAAAGCAGTGGCTGTGAAAGGTGTGATCCAGGGACCCTCATGGTTCCTTGAGGGGGTTCCAAATGGACCCATTATAGGTCTGTAACTGTGAGAGTGTAACACATGGACCCAAATGGACCCTTACAGGTCTGTAACTGTGAGAGTGTACAAATGTAACCAAATGGAGTGTTGTATAACTGTTAACTGTGATACTGTAGAAATGGAATGAAATGGGACTGTTATGGGTCCATTTGGTTTGACTCTCAGAGTTATGGGGGTCCTTGAAATTAAGAAGTTTGAGAACCTGTATGCAATGGCTTATCTGTTGTAAAAAGAGAGACCAGCCTATTCTCCAAACCATCATATGTGATGCTTTGCTAGGTTGTACGAAATAATATTGGGTCATTATAATGTGCAGGACTCACCGCGCGCACAGCTGCCTTGTCTGTGTTGACATGACATGGGCTTGCAGGACAGAGCTTGTATTTGTGACAGACACATAGTTCCTTTGCAGACAATACAATGTGCTTCTCATTGGTCAGTCACAAAGCTAAGAAAACAGCAGCCTACTTTTTCTGCATGTCAATGATGAGATAGTTCTCCGCTGTCTGTCTATCTGCAGACAGCGGAGCAGCCAGCGAGCCTTTCTCTGATCTGCGGTCGGGACCAGTGGTAGTGGTGTGAGCGTGCAGCGCATGCAGAGTTATGAAGAATACACATTCCGGGGTTCGGGCTGAAAGTCCACCTCTCACAGTGTTTTGCCACTACGAACCATTGAACGTGCATTGTAATACACATTGGTGTGAATGGTCTGTGAGCGTAGCGATACACTACAGGCGATACGTGTGAAACCCCGGACATTTGAAGGAATGTATAAAACCACCCGGACTGGCCGGACAGGCCCCCAGAAGAGGACGTATGGTAAACTGTGTATGTAATCGCGGCGCTGTCCATCCAAGTTAGAATGAGTGTGTGTGTGTGTGTGTGTGTGTGTGTGTGTGTGTGTGTGTGTGTGTGTGTGTGTGTGTGTGTGTGTGTGTCTGGCTGCCCTGTGTTTTGCAGCGTGGGGATCGCCATGTGAGGGGGCTAGCCAATAAGGGCCCTGTGTTGCATGTGGAGAATTCTGTAGGTTAGTGTGTGTGGTGCAGCCGAACGGGGTGGTGAGAACATGAGGGGGATGTAGCACAGCAATCGGTGACCCCTACATTAAGCTGTGTTGCTCCCAAGATGCAGTGCAAATGCGTGTTGTAAGCAACCGTAGCCAATGGGAAAACAGGATGCAGTGTTGCCAGGTCCGCGAATTGTAAGCGAGTTGTAAGTAGCGTGTTGAATGGCATTTTTTCTGGGCTTGTTTTCATAGACGTGGCAACAAATTAGGCGGGGGTGTCGGTGCTTGTGGCGTGTTTGTGTTTATTATTGATATTGATATTGTTTGCGAGTGTGGACGGGAGCCGGCTTTAGTGGCAGTGCGATGACAATTGTTACGCGGCTGGTGTCGAGTGTGGCCGTGCGGCGCGACATGAGGAGATAGCCGTGGATCGACGCGGAGGGTAAGGCTGTGTCGTGTTAGTGTGTTGTTGCAGTGTGTGTTGCAGCGTGTTGCAGCGTGTCAGTGACGTAGTAGCTGGTGCCTGTTGTTCCTGTGCGTGCTTTTGGGCACATGTTTTCAATTGTAATATAGGATAGGGTCCACCATGTTCAATTCATCATAACATTTAGAGACGTACAAATATACACATAGCCAAAAACAGGAGGCTCCTCATAGAGGAGGTAAAAAGGGGAAGAAAACATATAGCCTACAGTGAGGGGAAAAGGGGGTGGGTGGGGGATTCAGATTTTACGGGGGCCAGTTTCGAATTGCAGCTGTCCTTAGGTGCCCTTGAGAGCGGTTTTGAAGGAGTCAAGGGATTCGCATGTCTTAATGACAGTTGGTATAGCCTGGGCGTTCCACATTTTGGTGGCATAGGAGCGAAATTAATTTAGTCCCAATTGTTTGATTACCTGGTCAACATCAAATTCTATTCACTTAATCGGCTTCTATTAGTGCTCACTAAAAACTTTTGGTATTACCTTTCAGAGGCATGTCAATTCAGTTGCCTACTAAGAAAGTATTTCTTTCTCTGGTAAAACGTTCAGGATAGACAATATCCTATAGGCCAGGGGTTCTCAACGTTTTTGGCTCATGGGGAGTGGGGAGTCCCCACTCCCCATGGCCAAAGCATTGCATGGCATGAATGCTTTGGCCATGGCTCGATCGCGACCCCAGCCCTGCCCCCCCCACCCCCAATACAAACTGACTGCAAAAATAACCTTTTAATAATAATAGAGAAAGTATATCATAAATGAATAACTGAAACCAGATATGAATACTGAAACCAGAATACCAGATATAATCATTAAGGAAAGTTTATATGCCTACTACTAATTTGGGGACCCCCTCAAAATAATTTGGCGACCACGCCCCCCCGGGTTGAGAACCCCTGTCCTAGGCTATGAATGGGGGTCATGAGTGTGTGACAGTCAGTATTTAACACGCATGCAGTTACACGCGACGACGACGGGGCTCTACACTTTCTTCACTCTTCACTGTAGCCCTGTAGCTGTGCGTGCACGCGCGTGCGCCACCCTGACTCACAACAACACGCGAGCGACATGTGAGTGGGCGTGGCGATCGCGTGTGGCTCCCAATGTGCGTCCAATCGGCGGCCGGCCTGACAAGCCAAGTGGCTGCGGCGCGCCGGCCAATCCGGGGCCGTTTCAGCCGGCCGCTTTCAGGCTCTGGCCAATGAGACGGAGCGAGTGGCACGCACTGACGGCACCGAATGCGGCGACACGTGTATCACCACGCGTAGTAGAAAGAGAGGGGGGGGGGGGTAGGGTAGCCAATGAGCGCACTGCGCGCGCGTGTGCGTGAACGTGCGTGCGTGTGAGAGAGAGAGAGAGAGGGTAGAGGAGAGTAGGAGGAGGGGAGAGAGAGAGCCAAATGCGCGCACGCGGAGCGGGGCGTGTTGGTTTGTGTGTGTAAGGGGAGGTGCGTGCGGCGTGCACGGTGCGTGTTAGCCGGCTCTCCAGTGCTTTCTGGGGAGGGTTGAACCGAACGGCACAATACTGAGAATAGCGGCTAGACGGACTGTCACCGTGAGAGAGAGTGTCTTCTATACCTTACAGTCTTCTGCAGATAGATGCCCTGGATGCTTCCTTTATACCTTGAACAGGTAATAACCTTATTAGTTATTATCTCATTGTTGTGTTGGATGTCTTTACTGTGCAAGCTGCCACGTAAAGATATATTATAAATACAGCAGCAACATGCCTTATAGCTGCAGTGCCGCTGCTGTGTTTTATCGGTTTGGTTCGGTGTTGTGCTTCATGTGCAGCAGGATAGAGAGACTGCATTTCTTTGAATGTATATAGGCTATGTTTGCTCATGCCAATAAAGCCCATTTGAATTGAAAATTGAATTGAAAATTGCGAGAGAGAGAGAAAGAGAGAAAGAGAGAGAGCACTGAATGCGTATTACTTAGAACGGTTGAGATGATGATGGTTATTTACTATAGTCTACTATTATATTATTTACTAATACAGGCCGCTTTATTTTATTATATGCTATAGTCCCACCTAGGCTACAGCTTTAGTTTTTTAATGCGAAGCGAAACACAGTGATAATAAAAAAGAAATGCCTATATAAAGCCTGTTTCTAAATTAAAATATAGGTCTGGGGGGAAACGTGAGTTTTAGCGTCAGTTGTTGTTGTTAGGCCTGTGTTGTGTTAGTGTTAGTGTTAGTGTTAGCGTTAGTGTTAGTGGTGTTGGACGGACCGTGTACAAGTAGGAGCCCATTCGCAAGTGTGTTAGTGTGTGTGGGCGTGCCGCGTGTGGTTGTTGTGTGTATGTGAGTGAGAGAGAGATAGAGAGAGAGAGAGAGAGAGGGGGGGGGGTGGATTCAGGTCAGTGTGTTGACTGAAGAACGTGCATTGTGTGGCTTTCAATATTCAAGTTAATTTGTTTCCAGTGAGGAGTGTAGGTTTGGAGAGAGTGATTCTTATTGGTTTAGGTACCTGATTGATTGATTGATTGATTGATTGATTGATTGATTGATTGATTGATTGATTGCTTGCTTGCTTGCTTGATTGATTGATTGATTGATTGATTGATTGATTGGTTGGTTGGTTGATGATAATACATATAGCCTAATAATAATAATAATGAACAAAATAAACAATGAAGAATGACATACTAATAGTTCAAAATACATAATAAGGATAGAAATAGTACTCATTAGCTTTGAGGATTGTGTGTGTGTGTGTGTGTGTGTCAGTGGTTTACATGGTGTAGTAGGCTATAAGGAATGCTGTGTTGTGTTTAATGCAAGAACCAGTTCAGTTCTCATGCAGCCTCCGAGACGTGGAAGAGAGGAGAGGTATAGAGGAGAAGAGAAGGCATATACTGCCAGAAAGGAAGCGTGTGTGTGTGTGTGTGTGTGTGTGTGTGTGTGTGTGTGTGTGTGAGAGAGAGAGAGAGAGAGCCTGCCCTTTTCTGATTCCACTGCTGCACTGAGCACCGTTTCCCCCGCCTCTCTCTCTCAGACATTGTGTGTGCACCCACCCCATTCCAGGCTAGTCTGTAGCCGGTTAAACTAGGACACTGGGTGTGCGTGCGCAACTGTGTGCGCGCACACACACACACACACACACACACACACACACACACACACACACACACACACACACACACACACACACACACACACACACACACACACGCTTTATTTCCACTCTTACTACTACCAGTGGGTTCGCAAGGACCCCTGGTTGTGATATGCACAGGCAGTTACAGACCATTTAAGGTCCATTCGGACCCCCGGTTGGTCCCTGGACTGCATGGTGAGAAACTGTGTACTATTGCAATTGTTGTTGTTGTTGTTGTTACATGATACACTATTCTCCTGTTGCTATCTTATTCATATTCTAGTGTAACCCTTAATGGCCATTATTATGGCCATTAAGGGCACCTCTACACACTCTCTCTCTATCTCTCTCTCTCTCTCTCTCTCAATATCTCTCTCTCTCAATCTCACTCTTCCCGCATCACGGCAACCTTGTTTAACCTCCTAGTATCATAGCAACACGACCCAATTTCACCTCCAATGTATTTACAACACGACCCAATATAACCTGTCCTATAGCATCACTGCCACACAACCCAATATAACCTATAGCACAGCAACGACCTGAATTCACCTCCAATGTATTTTCAACACGACCCAATATAACTTATACTAGCATCACAGCCACACAACCCAATATAACCTACTGTATACTATAGCATCACAGCCAGACGACCCAATATAACCTATAGCATCACAGGCAGCAACACGACCTGATTTCACCTCCAAAGTATTTACAACACACAACCCAGTATAACCTATAGCATCACAGGCAGCAACACGACCCAATTTCACCTCTGATGTCTTTACAACACGGCCCAGTATAACCTATAGCATCACAGGCAGCAACACGACCCGATTTCACCTCTGATGTCTTTACAACACGGCCCAAATTCACCTCCTGCTAACATACTGAAACAACATGACCCAGTATGACCTCCTGGTATCATAACAACGTTTCCTCTCTGTAGTTTCAACACATCCCAGTTTCTCATTCCTGGTATAATTCCAACAACTTCACCCAATTTAACCTCCTCTATAGCATAGCGAGTCGACCGCGGCTGAACCTTCTGGCAAACGCGACTCAATTTAGACCCTCCCAGCAGTACAATAGTCAGCATGCATGGCCCGACTTAACCTCTCAGTACTCTGAGCTCCATTTCCCAACGGAAGAAATTGACTGCATGACGGATTGGACTTTTGATTATAACTTTATTTAAAGTATTAGTCAGAAATGTAAACAGTCCAAGGTACATGTGGGCTAAAAGGATAACACAAAAAAGTCCTGGGAGTGGGGACTTGTTTCTATTGTGGTCCTATCTGTCTATAAATGCACCAAGTCTCTGTATGTGTGTGTGTATATGTACGTACGTACGTACGTACGTACGTCTGTAATCCACATAACTCGAAAACCGGTCGCCCCACGACTTCCAATTTGACAGACGCGTTCCACACCACCACAGGGAGTGCAGTGCCCGGTGTCGAGTCCGTCGGATAGCCGGTTGCCCAGAACGGGCACAAAAGCCTCTGCCCGGGGTCCGGAAAAATTTACAAATTGATTATACGTGATTGATAGTGATTAGAAGTGATTATTAGTGATATATGTGAACAGTATAACAGACAGTGATTGATTGATTGATTGATTATTGATCTCCTCAGCAGCCATGATGCAGACCCAGAGCAGCCCTCCCTCCCCGTCGTCCTCCGACGACCTGAGCTCCGACGACAACTACCTGTTGGCCAGCAGCGACTCCGACGAATCCGATGTCTTCCTGCCCGCCGCGTCTTCCTCCTCCTCCAACTCCTCCTCTTCCTCCTCCATCATCATAGGAGGAGGAGCCAGCGGCGCAGGGGGCGGGTCTGCGGCGGCGCTGAACAGAGGAGGCGGGCGGGCGAGCTGGCGGGCGTACGGCGTCTCGGTCAAGGAGGAGGACGTCAACGAAGGCGCCTCGGACCGCTCGTACGGCTCGCAGGGCAGCGGCGGCTGCAGTACCTCGGCTCACCACAGGGGCCAGCAGAGCAGCGGCGGCTGCAGTACCTCTGCTCACCACAGGGGCCAGCAGAGCAGCGGCGGCTGCAGTACCTCGGCCCACCACAGGGGCCAGCAGAGCAAGGTTAGAGAATAGTTCTGGATTTGTACTTTTGTTTTAGTTAGCGTTGATTATTTGTTTTTCCAATTCAGCTAGTTTTAGTTTAGTTTTTATAAAGTTTCATTTCAATTTTAGTTTTCGTTATTTCGTTAGTTTTAACTAGCCTCTAATAACCTTGCAGCAGAACAGTGGCGGCTGCAGCACCTCCGGCCACCACAGGGGGCAGCAGAGCAGCGGTGGCTGCAGCACCTCCGGCCACCACAGGGGGCAGCAGAGCAGCGGCGGCTGCAGTACCTCCGGCCACCACATGGGGCAGCAGAGGAAGGACACTGCTACCCACAACACGAAGACCCATGGAGACTTACTGTTCTCCCAGAAGGTACAGCGACACACTGTGGTGTAAAGCACTATATTTCAAAATATTTTCTTTTAATAAATACATTTTTACAGGAAATTGACAAATTTAAAAACAAAAAAACTAACAAATCTAAGAAATCCCATGAATACAAATATGATAATTAAGAAGAGTTTGTTTTCTCCAGTTTGGCTCCCGGTCTAATCTGTCTTTTGGGTATCGACATGAAAAGTTTGTGAACTACTGGTGTAAAGTAACTAAGTGTATGGGAGGTGTTTTCAATACTTTGAACTACTTCACTACATCTCAGATGTAAATAGTGTACTACAACTTGCCCTACTCCACTACAATTATATGAACATTGTAGTGACTATAGTTACTTTGTAGATTTTGATTATTATTATTATTACAAAACACACTAACCGCTTCAGCCCCTATTATATATTTCGGCCGCTGTCTTTCTCTGAGTGAGGCAGATTCTGTGAGTTCGTCCATCGAACGGAAGGACAGAGAGCCAAAGAACGGATGAACAGATACAACAAAACATCTGATATGGACACGAGAGGCTTAACGTGATACTAGTGTTAACCTTCTCTCTCTCTCTTTCGCTCTCTCTCTCTGTCCTGCAGTGTGCTGAGTTGCAGGGATTCATTCGGCCGTTGCTGGACCTGCTGAAGGGCATCAAGAGAGGACGGTTTGACCGTGGTGAGCATCAAACCTTCATAAACGTACACAATTTAATGTAGCACAGACAGACAGACAGACAGACGATATGTTTATGATATGTTAACATGATATGAGTACAGTACATGGTGTCCATGCTGCGGTACAGTGGTGTGTATTGACCCAGACTATTGATCCTGTCTGCATCCTGTCTGTCTGTCTGTGTGTGTGTGTGTGTGTGTGCGTGCGTGCGTGCGTGCGTGCGTGCGTGCGTGCGTGCGTGCGTGTGTGTGCGTGCTGTGCATACGTGTGCAGCAGTATTTATACCATAGTAAGCTATTACTGTTTGTACTGCAGATAGATGCTGACTCTGTGCTTTGTGATTGACAGGTCTGAGCAGCCTCCAGCAGACGGTGGCCATGGACCGAATCCAGAGGATAATCGGGGTCTTACAACGACCCAACAGTGGGTAAGAACTGAACCCACCCATCAATCAATCAATCAATCAATCAATCTGTGTGGTAACCGGAACGCTCACCCCAAAACACACTCACCCCCATGTTTTATAGGTTTAGGAATACACCTTTCAGAGGTCACCGGATTTGACCCAGCGTGTTTTTGGGGCGAGCGTTCATGTATTAAATCAGTCTACTAAGTCTCTGGATTTAGCTTTTTCTCATAACTCTCTCCCTCCCTCCCTCCTGCAGAGAGAAGTATCTCACCACCATCCTGAAGGTGGAGACCATGCTGAAGCACTGGTTTCCCCAGGTGCCCACCAACTCCGTGCCCTCGGTGTCGCTCGCGTCCTCCCTGCCGGACCTGTCGCAGCTGGGCGGCAGCGCCCCGACTGTCCCCGCCACCTCTCCCCTCAAACAAAGGGACCAACGCCACATCCCCGTCAAGGTGAGAAGAACGTTGCAAGTGTGATAATATAGATCACGCTCGCACCAGCGTGATCTAGTATGAGAATGACAACAGTAAGCGTTGACTCCCATATTGTAACAGTGGAATGCGGAAGTGCTCATTCTATATCTCAATGTTTGGAATAGCCCATAACACCACGCAAAGCGTGTCGCCACTCTCTTACTAGATTACTCTGGCTCGCACCAGCCAGCGTTATCTACACATAATGGTTGATAATGGTTGATAGGGCAAACGCCACGGCAAGCGATAAAACGACAAAGCTGATGCGAAGGTTTGTGGTGTGTTTGTTTTGGCAGAAACGCAGGCTGAGCTGGACGGAAACGGACGCGCCTTCCCCCTGCACCTCCCCGGTTCCCGCCAAACGCCTTCGCAGCTGCGGAAAGGAGGAGGGTGACGAGGAGAAGGAGGAGGTGCTGGTGGTGGTAGAGGAGACACAGGAGAAGAGAGGAGGAGAGACTCTGTCGTCGGAAACAGATGGACAGACAGATCGGACAGAGAGGAGTATAAAGGAGGAGAGGAGAGAGGAGAGCACAGCGGTCCATGTATAGGCCTGTCCAGGAGACTCAGAACCCAGCCTAGAGAGGCCAGTGAACGGCCCTGACACGCTGCAAGCACCGGACGACGATCACTGGGGGGTCAATTGGACGCGTCACAAGCTGTTGACACTGTCTTACTTTGTAGCCCCTACGCACGCGGCGCTCAAGGGGTTCCAGGTAAATGTCAGGAACCAAATGGACCCTTACAATGCTTACCAAATCAGGTGACCTTGAAGTTAAGTTTGGGAACCACTCATTTATACCACTATGATGTCATCATAACATTACGGTTGCTTAAAAAACCGAAACAGACAAAAAAATGAAAAAGGTACTGTAATGTTAATCATCGTCACCATTATATTCCATAAACACAAAGTATTTGCACAGTGAGTTCTGGAGCTGAGAGGTCGATGAGAAACACTTGAAGCCAAGAGACGCTGTTTACACAAATCTATTGAGTGGTCGAGTTCATCAAGTTATCTGATTGATATGATGAACAGATGAGAAATGTGTGTTGGGGAAAAAATATGAATATTATTTGAAATGTGTTTTTCTGGGAACATTGTACTGTAGCTGCGACGTTGTTTTGTTTTGTATTGCTCCCTGATGTAAAGGAAATACGCCTCCGCAAAACCAGGGCTGGTTTTGCATTTAAACGTCCCCATATTTGATACTATATCACAATTTAACCATTTAATTGAACATATAAATTATGTTAACCATATTAATGTTGGTGTCCCTATATTTTGGGCCAGATTTGTAAAATTATTTTTCCAAAAAAAAATCATCTCGTTTTTGTTTTGTTTTTTGTTTTTCATCTGGCTTTCGGAATTACATCACTTTAAACAAACATTACATAAACCAATATGGTGCGTTCACACATCATTTGGTGCAGCTACATGCATCATTGCGTCTTTGCATCGTCATGACCGCTGGCTTCCATTGACAATGAATGGCAGACTGCATCTTTGCATCGCCACGTCGCTGGCTTCCATTGACAATGAATGGCAGACTGCATCTTTGCATCGCCACGTCGCTGGCTTCCATTGACAATGAATGGCAGACTGCGTCTTTGCATCGTCACGTCGCTGGCTTCCATTGACAATGAATGGCAGACTGCGTCTGCATCGCCACGTCGCTGGCTTCCATTGACAATGAATGGCAGACTGCATCTTTGCATCGCCACGTCGCTGGCTTCCATTGACAATGTATGGCAGACTGCATCTTTGCATCGCCACGTCGCTGGCTTCCATTGACAATGAATGGCAGACTGCGTCTTTGCATCGCCACGTCGCTGGCTTCCATTGACAATGAATGGCAGACTGCGTCGTTGTGTCTGCCCGTGTGAACGCAACATAACTGTTATAGGCTGATAATTAACTGGGGGGGGGGGGGGCAAGACCAAGAACAAACGGTGACTCAACAAAGACATTCTGAACTTAACGGGGAAGCAGTTTGGAGAAAGAAATACGTTTTAAGGTATCTGTGTGACAAATGTGGCACAAACAAACAATACACGCGCGTGTGAAAACACGCACACACGAGCAGCATTTTGTTCAAGGACACTGCGGGACAGGACAGGACAGGACCTGAACTGGATTCAAACCTGTGACCTGGTGTCAACAGGACAGTGTACAGTGTCCAAACCGACTTCAAGATCTGTAAAAAAGAAAAATGGACTCACTACAGGACTCTCGGTGTCTGCGACATGCAGACATCAGCACCCCCTGAACGCCAACAGGCGATCTGACGGACGAGATGGGTTAATTTATTCATGTAAAATCATAATTTATTACTGTTTGTATTTATTTGAACTGGCAGCTTTGATGATCACCGCTGTGCACTGTGGATGATATGTGAGTGATATATGTGAGTGACGGCTGTTTCATATACATCAATATTTTGACGTTATAGCGTGGGGGGGAACCTTAAAGCAGAAAGGAAGAGGATCACACTGCTTGTGCCTTCAGTACCAAACAGAAAGTACTTCCTCCTCCTGCTGCTCTGAAATGCATTCAGTTCTGATTGTATTTTGTACACGTATAAAGCATGTCCTTTATAGCAAAAAAGGAAAAAAAAGACGACGACAAAACAAGATGTGTTTCAAAATATGCCAAACATCATTGTGTTCTGACTGAGTGGCCAAACATCATTGTGTTCTGACTGAGTGGCCAAACATAATGTCGTTCTCGTTGGATATTTTGAAACATTGTTATTCTGCCGGTGGTTTTGTAGCTCCGATCGGAACCTCTCCCTCCGCCACATAGCTCTGAGACGAGGTCCCTTTTCGTAGGGTGGACAGTATAGACCCCGGCAAACGGTGGCCAACTTACCTTTTTCCGCACATCGTATCGAAAAAGTAAAGGTAGTCCATTTTGTAGATTCTGGTCTCAGTCCTATAAATGGATTTTTTTTTAAACGATGCGGAAACTCGACTGGGAGCCGGCATGGAGGGAGAGGTTCCACGCGGGGCTGGAGGTTTACTTTAGATGTGTCTGTGGACACCGTTAGAGTCTACGGGTTCTTCAATACAACCTGAGCTGCCTCAGAACCATTGGTTCATCATATTCCTGTAAACATTATTTGTTTTTTTACACCTGTTTTATTTGATATATTTTACACGTTGTACTCGTTTTATAATTATGTTCAGACACGTTTCTTTTTTATTATTATTATTCCTTAATTCACTTGTCTTCTGCTGAAAAGAGGAAGAGTTTTGATCCGCACTCGACTTCTGAAAAATATACTTGAAAAAGATACACACACAGGGAGTAACGAATACGTGCATATATTAATGAACCACTTTGAACCTGGTGTCCTTCTTGTGGGCAAGAAAAAAGAGAATGAAAAAAAAGAAAGGATTAAAAATGTTAAAAATAATTAAGGTCAAAGTGCTTTGACCTTCATCGGTGGTGGAAGAAGTACTCAAATTTCTTACTTAAAAGGAGCACTTTCGCCCATTTTCGACCATATCTTCATATAATTCGTCCTCGCTAATGCTCATTATAGTCTGGGTAACCATCTGGGTAACCTATGACTTCTGGTGCTAGAATATATGTGATAGCATTGCAGCGATGGTAGCTTTCTGTGTGTTATCACTCCATTCATAACCTCATAGCAAAACACACTTTTTCGAAATTATAGATAGAACCGAATGAGGCATTCCACTTCAAACTGGTAGTTTTATCTTGGTATTGACCCTCTCTCTCTGGAAAATGGTGGGCAGACAATAGGTTTTTCTGAAGAAATTGTAAAATTAGCAACTCCATCTATTACTGGTAGTGGTAACAGTATATTGGCTATGCTATACATTACACAAGGTGTGCTTCTGTTTTCTTGAAAGATATTGAGTCAATCCACACCAGTGCAACTAGTCGCAACTTGCAACCAGTTTTAAGACATTGCAGCGGTCTGGACTGACCAGTTGCAGACCGGTGCCTTTGGGGAAATGGTTGCAAGAATTGCAGTTGTAACTAGTTCCGTTGTGAATCATTGCAGTGGACTGGCCTTTACACAATATGGTTTCCACTATAAATAACCTAAAGATGTACCATGTTTACATATACCCGACAGAGGTGGGATCTCTGCCGGGTCTCTGCTCTACATGTAAAGTGTCTTGGGGACAACTTGTGATTTGACACTTTGATTAAAATGTAATTGTAATTGAATTATACAGATGTATTATGAAATTCTTATTGTGGCTGTACTATATAAAAGACATAATATTTTTGAACATATGTTGAGACATTTCGACGATTTTCAAAAAGTTTCCAAAAAGGTCAAAATTGTGTAAGAGGGAAAACATGACTTAATAAATAACAGTTTGAACATTTTTTTTAAAATCTTTCGACGATTCTCCAAACAAAGATTCTCCAAATTTGCTAAAAAAAAATATATATATATATATAATATATAATTTAAGCTCACAAGGCGTTGCATCGCTATTCCCAAAAAATAGGGCTTAAGTGGTAAAAAGCGTGTTCTCTCTTTCGGTAAACATACAGTGCGATATATATGTATATTTCCTGAAAGGGAGAAGATGTTTTTGTATTATTATTCTTTTGCACGAACATCATGTGCTGCTAGTAGTGTGATTGAGATCTACTGTACATAAACTTTGATATAATACTCATGTTTGTTTTGGGTTTTTTATAAACGTATACATGTTGGATTCTAGTGAGGTGATTGGACGGATGATTTGCTATGTTAATAAAGCTGCAATGGGAGACTTATATGAATGAATAAGACGTTTATTTTAACCGTTCTGTTCTGTATGGGAAAGTATATGTGAATAATAGGCCTACAATGTAAGTATAGTAGGCCTATCTGCAGTGGTAGAGAGGTGGTCTCTCTCTCTCTCTCTACATCTGCAGTGGTCAGAGGTGGTCTCTCTCTCTCTCTCTCTACATCTGCAGTGGTCAGAGGTGGTCTCTCTCTCTCTCTCTACATCTGCAGTGGTCAGAGGTGGTCTCTCTCTCTCTCTCTCTCTCTACATCTGCAGTGGTCAGAGGTGGTCTCTCTCTCTCTCTCTCTACATCTGCAGTGGTCAGAGGTGGTCTCTCTCTCTCTCTCTCTCTCTCTACATCTGATGTGGTCAGAGGTGGTCTCTCTCTCTCTCTCTCTCTACATCTGCAGTGGTCAGAGGTGGTCTCTCTCTCTCTACATCTGCAGTGGTCAGAGGTGGTCTCTCTCTCTCTCTCTCTCTACATCTGCAGTGGTCAGAGGTGGTCTCTCTCTCTCTCTCTACATCTGCAGTGGTCAGAGGTGGTCTCTCTCTCTCTCTCTCTCTACATCTGCAGTGGTCAGAGGTGGTCTCTCTCTCTCTCTACATCTGCAGTGGTCAGAGGTGGTCTCTCTCTCTCTCTCTCTCTCTCTCTCTCTCTCTACATCTGCAGTGGTCAGAGGTGGTCTCTCTCTCTCTCTCTCTCTCTACATCTGCAGTGGTCAGAGGTGGTCTCTCTCTCTCTCTCTACATCTGCAGTGGTCAGAGGTGGTCTCTCTCTCTCTCTCTACATCTGCAGTGGTCAGAGGTGGTCTCTCTCTCTCTCTCTCTACATCTGCAGTGGTCAGAGGTGGTCTCTCTCTCTCTCTCTACATCTGCAGTGGTCAGAGGTGGTCTCTCTCTCTCTCTACATCTGCAGTGGTCAGAGGTGGTCTCTCTCTCTCTCTCTCTCTCTCTCTCTCTCTCTCTCTACATCTGCAGTGGTCAGAGGTGGTCTCTCTCTCTCTCTCTCTCTACATCTGCAGTGGTCAGAGGTGGTCTCTCTCTCTCTCTCTCTCTCTCTCTACATCTGCAGTGGTCAGAGGTGGTCTCTCTCTCTCTCTCTCTCTCTACATCTGCAGTGGTCAGAGGTGGTCTCTCTCTCTCTCTCTCTCTACATCTGCAGTGGTCAGAGGTGGTCTCTCTCTCTCTCTCTACATCTACATCTGCAGTGGTCAGAGGTGGTCTCTCTCTCTCTCTCTACATCTGCAGTGGTCAGAGGTGGTCTCTCTCTCTCTCTCTCTCTACATCTGCAGTGGTCAGAGGTGGTCTCTCTCTCTCTCTACATCTGCAGTGGTCAGAGGTGGTCTCTCTCTCTCTCTCTCTCTCTCTCTCTCTACATCTGCAGTGGTCAGAGGTGGTCTCTCTCTCTCTCTCTCTCTCTCTCTACATCTGCAGTGGTCAGAGGTGGTCTCTCTCTCTCTCTCTACATCTGCAGTGGTCAGAGGTGGTCTCTCTCTCTCTCTCTACATCTGCAGTGGTCAGAGGTGGTCTCTCTCTCTCTCTCTCTACATCTGCAGTGGTCAGAGGTGGTCTCTCTCTCTCTCTCTACATCTGCAGTGGTCAGAGGTGGTCTCTCTCTCTCTCTACATCTGCAGTGGTCAGAGGTGGTCTCTCTCTCTCTCTCTCTCTCTCTCTCTCTCTCTCTACATCTGCAGTGGTCAGAGGTGGTCTCTCTCTCTCTCTCTCTCTCTCTCTACATCTGCAGTGGTCAGAGGTGGTCTCTCTCTCTCTCTCTCTACATCTGCAGTGGTCAGAGGTGGTCTCTCTCTCTCTCTCTCTCTCTACATCTGCAGTGGTCAGAGGTGGTCTCTCTCTCTCTACATCTGCAGTGGTCAGAGGTGGTCTCTCTCTCTCTCTCTCTCTCTACATCTGCAGTGGTCAGAGGTGGTCTCTCTCTCTCTCTCTACATCTACATC